>NW_028301563.1:21915000-22000000 GCF_042242905.1 Orbicella faveolata
TTCTGTGTTTCTATCGAGTTATAGAAACACGATTTTTAACCAATCAGTGCGCAAATTTTCTTAGGACTATTTTCTAAATAAATACATTGTTTGGTTGCATATGTAAGCTGACGGTAAGTGTGAAAAATTCATCTTTGTAGGTGATGACGACTCAGGGACAGATGAAAACTGTGATTCACCACCTTTGTCTCCACCCTCCCCACCCACCTCAGGCTTTGCTATGGCCAAGAAAATGGCAGTGGGTGTGGCTTCAGAGGAGAGTGAAGAGATTACACAGAAGTATAGTGACAGTGATAAAGTACTTCAATCTCGTGTTGGTCTTGTGTTCTCTTCTGACCTTCCAACAGCTGACACCCTAGCTAAACTGAGGCAGAGAAAAAAGGTATTCGTACCATATCAGCTCTTTACACACCAATTAATGGTTATTCAGAATTAAAAGTTAGCCAAGGGTTATTTCTCCTGTTTCAGGTGATATTTGTGGTCAATTTTAAATGACAGTTTGGGATTAGCTTAATCCTAATTTGGAGAACTAAACGGATACAACAGCTCATTATTAGTGACTTACGAAAGTAAATTTCTAGTTGATGCTGAACGATGTCAGATATGGTGGCCTGAGGATAGTACAATAGTGTATTGAGGCTGTCACAAAGTATTTGCAGTTTACCGATATCCTTACAATGGTTATTACACCCTTGTGCTGTGTTTCCTGTTAGATGTTTGACACTGTGAAAAAGTGGAACAAAGAACATGGGATGGGAGGCAAACCAGGGGTGGGGGAGAACAATCTACAATGCCTGGCACTTTTTGTGTATCTTGATCATCCGACGAAAAATGATGTCACATCCAGTAAAAAAAGCGGGCTGAACGGCAAAATTAAATTGAATATGGCATAATCGTTCTCTCAGTAAGTAAAATGGCGATATTTTGCGATCGGCCGGATATTTTAAACGCTTTATTTGGCCACGATAAACAAAATTTTGTCTTCTTCCTCGTCATATCAGTTTGTTTGAAGAACAGAGCAACTATTTATTCAAAAACACGCTGTTTTGAAGACGTGTTTTTTACGATATGTCGTCATTTCGTTGTCCCTGAATTCCACAGCAGTCATCGTCACCTAATAAACCCCAGTATAAAGCCTAACTGCAAGCAACCTAAGCTAATTTAGGCTAACTGGAACGCTATTCAGGCTAACCGAAATACTAAGTAGACTCACTCAGGCTTAAAAGTTGATTTTTCAACCTGCAACCTCCAACCTGCAAAACATACCTGCCCCTTGAGAGCTGTTAATCGTATTACTGCAAGAATAGACTCGCACACATAATGCGCTTTGTGGAACTTTCTTACGGATCGACACTATCACAAATTCATGTTTTTGCTCATGACTCAAACTGATGTCATAAAATATGTTACGATAGGTTAAGAACCTTAGGCAAGATATGTTTTCCCTAAGCAATCCCTTAATTGATAAACGCTTCGTTACGGGCAGGCCATGAACCCCTTAACTAAAAAGAGCAAGAGGATACTTTTAACTGCGATTCAGTAATGTGGACATGGCGTGGTTTTTTTCTCAGTTGTAATCAAATTTATTTTTTCCGTTTCAACGGTGTTAAATGTTAGCAACATTAAGTTGCAATACCGCCTGCCCCCCCCCCCCCGATCCCGTGAGGTCAACATGCACCTTTTATTTCTTCAAACCCTCTCGTTTTCTTGTTTGCACAACAAGTTCGTTATCTTTTAATCCCTGTCATTTTGAAAGGTTACTCATACATTTTGCATTATCTTTCAGTGTGCTTTCTCTATATAATCTTACATCAAGACTTTTTAATCCCTAAGGGAATGAGAGAACACTAGCAATTCTGACAATTCTCTCTTATAGAGTTTAATTTTAATTTATCACACTAAACTTTCTGTGCCATTTTAACAAACTGTTTGTAAACAGTAGTGAAATTTCATGGCCCTACACCTAGCCATAAAAGGAAGCAACAGCAACAGTGCTACTGTCAGGCTGGTGAATTTTACAACCTAATGAACTCATGTCTGACAATGATGAGTGATTGTGAAGCATGGTGAAGTAGAACTAAAGAATCAGACTGTGCGTGACATTGTTAGTGTTAGTGTTGTGAGAGTGATGCTAGTGTCTGTGAACTCGGACCAGATTAGCAAAGAAAAGGTTCTGTACTAGAAGTGGACAGAGAGCAACAAGTTTGTGCTCAAACACTGAAAAAGCTGGCTCATACCTGTCTTAAAGCAGCTTCATCACTACTTGTCAAGAGTTCCTGACTTGTGTGTGTGGAAAGACTCCCTGTAATGACCTATATGGGGAGGCTCAGCTCAAACTAGGTACCTTTTTCAGGCTTCAGGTACACATGTAAAATGATAGGGATTTCACATGTATGAAAAGGTAGGGAAATCTGTCATTTAGGGATTTCCATTTTTCTGGTTCTAAAATGTTGTTGAAAAGCTCTCATTTACTCTCCAGCCAGAATGAGAGGATTCTGTAATATTGTTTATTAACTTCTTTTCAAGGGAATAGAAAAGGGATGCAGTATTCTTAAATAGATTTGTAGAGGGGTACATGTACCCTTTTGCAATGAAAGGTCTACAGAAGAGGTGCCTAATTTCTATCAAAGTGGTACAAATGTATACAAAAGGGTAAGGGGTAATGGACCTTGAGATTTAGCCTTCCCATTTAAAACTTTGTAGAATACTACCTCCCCCCCCCCCCTCCTTGTGTAACAAAGATGTTCAAATTATTGTGCCAAGGGATTGAGTTTCCAATTGTATCTTGAATTAAAGGTCAAATGAACCAAAATTTAGACCTCTTTTCTTCAGCCATTTTATGGCCACGAAATGTAAAAGGAAACTTATGCAAAAATTTTTTTTTCTGAGCCGTGAAAAGGAGTCAAAATGTTAAAAGTACGAAGATAGCCGATGGCTTCACGAAAACATTTCCAAAATGAACGCGCACTTTAATGGAAGGAGTGGAACTGAGACTCTGCTTGTGACGTCATCGTTGTCTTGAACATTGCTGCGTTTCTGTAGTAACTGCTAGGAAAATGTGTTTGGTACATCCCAGAAAAACTGGGTGGGGGTGTGCTGCCCACTTCTCAAAACCCTTACCCTATTTATGACCAAAATCTGCGATTTTCCCTACCCCATTTATGACCGTTGCAATTGCTACATTTGCCTAAACATAATTTGTGAAGGGCCTTTTATGGATGGTTTTATCGATAATGATGAAAATTTAACTAGCTTCTTTTCTTCTAAAAAACATACCAATTTGAAGACTAGAGTGCAAAAACCTTAACCTACAGTATTTATGACCAAAACGGCTGAAAAACCATACCCTTTGGGGCCGCACATACCTATATATAGCCAATATAAGAGTCGTACCCCCCCCCCAGGGGGTAGGAATCAAAACATTATTGCCTTGATGACATAATAGAGATATCAGCCTTGATAATTTCAGGGACGGCTATAGGGGATAACCAATCTCTAAATAATCAAGGATTATGGGACTCCACTATCAAAATGATGCCTGATGCTTACTGTAAATTGCATAAATTACTCCTACAATGTACCAGAATTTTGTTTTGTGGGTTAGCCCAAATCCGTTTTCATTACTGAGGTGCAAATATCCTAAAAACAACCAACTGACACTGACAATTTTAAATAACAGTGGAAGCCTGTTATCAGGCCACCAACAGGCCACAAACATCTGACTGCATAATTAATAAATAAGAAAATGACCGACTGAGCTTTTGTGTGAGCCAGAATAAAGTGGCCATAATAACAAGGTGGCTGTGTTAACGGAGTGGCCGTAATAGTGATAGAGATGATACTCTCAAACACCTGTACCCATAAAGATTTTGGAAAGTATAGTTTGCGTAATCAGTTGGAAGAGGATGAGGGAATATGGAAATAAAATAGAGTGGCTCTTGTGTACCTGAGACAACCCTTCCCCCGAGTTACCCTGGCCGAACTAACCTTTCACTTATTTCCTTGCAAAATTCAACCAACCGTTTACATGAGTATCGCGAACCAGACTTGGAGGCAAGACAATTCAGGTGGGCAAGTTGACTCGCCTTGGCAAGTAAAGTAACCGACAACTTTCTTCATATAAAAAACACTTTGGCTTGCCTAACGGGGACAATTCTCGGCATGGCGAGTGTCACGTAATGTCTAGATTAAGATTTAAAGGAGCAATTTGTATCAAAGAAGAGAAAATTCACTCGGCAAAACCCACTGTGGTCAAATGACCGAGGGAAACTTAAACAAAGAGGGCTATTTGCACATTTGATTCAAATTATAAGGGTTATTAATAATCGTGCAAGTCATACATACATACAAACACGCATACATACATACATGCATACATTTTATTTTTGTTTTCAAATTAAAATTACAATTATAACATGCCAGCAGATAGCTGAGCTAATCTAGGAGGGTCATGTTTACACGAACTATTAATGTACAACCTTTACTTGGGCTACAGGGACTGCATTTTCACATATAAACACTTGATAAAGTTGCCTCAGAGGGAGGGTTGTCACGGTTATCCGGGATCATATAAATGGGGCCTTACAAACATTACTACCACTTTTTGGTGTGTTGCCTCAAAGAAGACCCCCACGATTTTTAAAGGGGAAGGTTCTTAAACAGGACCTTATCTCGGGCCTTCAATGGCGGATTCCTTCTGATGGCTTGGTTTTGAATTGATTCAATTACTTTTAAAGAGGAATAGAACTTAAAAATCTTCCTCGAATTCCATGGAGACATCAGGTTTCATGTAATCAAGTTTTTACTGGGCGTTTTAAAAGCACCTACCATGAAAAAGAATGATGACCCCAAAGTACCAATATATGTACTGTATCTTACTGAAAACAACAATCTTCAAAGAGAGATCTAGGAATGTGTATAGGCGTACGAGCTGGGGGGGGGGGGGGGGGCGAAGGGGGCTGCAGGCCCTCCAGTCACGGAAATAATTCAGGCAAAACTCTAATGATTCGGACAACGACACTTGAGAGAAAGCATTACAAAATAATGCTATTGGCGTGATTTTCAAAACTCGTAAAAAATGTTTCTCCTTTTTCTGAGTCTCTGTGTGATTAGACGCCCGACCGCGAGTCTGTAGGCCGTCAAGTTACTTGAGGTTTTTTGTTAACTACAAGTCGTTTAAATGTATATCGTGGAAATCCACGATAAGGATATTTCCTTTCCCAATTTTCTATCAACAAAACAAGGACACGAATCAAAGCGAATGAAGACCAAGACTTTTGTTTTTGTGGAAACCCTGAAAAGAGCCGTTTGGAATGTCTTAACCGTGGGGTGTTCCTTTCTTTCTTTCTTTCTTGAATTTTTCTTTGGAGGTGTTACCCTAGTACGTCCATGTTGTTTACCATCATATTGACGTGGCTTCTGAATTCATGAAAGGCTTGATGGACTAGCAATGCCTCATGTTCTTCTTTGTACGTCTCGATATAGGATAGCTTCTGTAACGGTCGTCCAAACGGTGCATCTTGAAACACAAATCTCTCTGTTGCTGATCAGCCGTCCTCTGAACGAAGAACTTTTCTCTTAATAAGTTTTAGACTCTACTCGATTGAGACTATTCGTAGAGGTCATTGAATATGCAAGCTTTCAATATAACTCTCTTTGTGAGCGTTTTCGTTTTTCACGCAATTTGAGTGCGTTTGCATCCCGATTTCAACACTCACGCATTAGGGCTTTGCTTAATTTTTTCGGGCAAGAAGGCCCCCCCACCTCCCGAGTCCGAAGGTGCCCGTACGCCTATGGGAATGTGGGATACTGACCTTCAACATGCATGCGATCCAGCTTGTCTCTTCTACCAATACACGTGAGCCAAGAGCAACAAAAGCTCTGGTGACAGCGACTTTCGGAACTAAATGGCTTCTGTTTTACAAATAGAGAAAAATCGAGAGTAATCGAAGCGCCATTTTCTCGCTTTGTGAAACGAACTGCGAAGCGCAGTTTAGACGGGATCTGACGTCATTTTTTCGGTGGATGATGCATATACGAAAATTTCAGGAGTCGTCTGCCCCGCTCCTGGAAACAAACCCATGACCTTCCCGCACTGGTCAGGTGTTGTAGTCACTGAGCTATTCATGGAAAGCTTTGTTGTGTTTTGGTTCATGACATGTTACTCTCGCAATGGACCTAGCGTCAGATCTGTAGCACTATTCCTTACTACTTATTGCAAAATAAGTTAAGTAAGTCGTAGTTTTTGTTAGATTCTTCAAGCAGGCACTGAACAGTTCAACACCAAGCCCAAGAAAGGAATTGAATTTCTCCAAGAACATGGACTTCTTTGCTCTCCCCTTAATCCAGAAGAAATGGCCAAGTTTCTACGTGAAAACCCTCGCCTTGACAAGAAGACTATTGGTGACTATATTGGTGACAAAAAGAACAGCAGGATTCTAGAGGCCTTTGTTCGGTAAAATGATTTTCTTTTTTAGTCTACCAGTTACACTACATTCAGACATGGAGGATTTCCATAGGGAAAATTAATTTGTTCATTTCAAAAGAAAAACGTATAGTTTCAGCCCTATTTTACATGCAGAATTGATCGTGGACCTCTAAATAAACCATTGTCAGTTACGTTACTGTCAGATAATTTCCCAAAATGTTATGCAATTTGCCAGTGAGTTTTGTGAAAGAATTATGATTGTTTATTGTCCAACTGCAGCGAATACCGTCCAAATATCGCACGAAACGAGTACAAGTATACAGCGATATTGTACAGTTATTTGTATTTGTTATCTGTTTGCCGGACAGGTCAGCGCGCGTACGCAAAACTGTCATACTCTCCCTCTTTCGCTGATAGAATTATTGACTACAACAGTTGGATAATAAATCTCTTATTAGATTTGATATGTAGTATCGCTATATATTTTTACTCGTTTTTATTTTGACTCGCCTTACGGGCTCGTCAAAATACGGCACAACTCGTAAAAATGTACAGCGATACTAGATATCAAAACATCTAATTAGATATATTTACTCAATACAACTACGTGACAACTGTTGCTGGGGCCTTTCGGACGAAAATTGTCACATTAAGACAGAGAAAAAAACTTTCCAAGTTCACTATTGAATGAGCGAGCCTGTGTTGCTGGAGTACAGTTCATTTCATTTGTTCAGTGTGACGTGTACCCAAAGTAAGCAGGTTTATGTTGTTCTTAGGTCTTTCCATTTCCATGACTTGAGAGTGGATGAAGCTCTGCGTTCTTTCCTGGAAAGCTACCGTCTTCCTGGTGAAAGCCCTGTCATTGAACACATCATGGAGTTCTTTTCTAAACAGTTTTATGTGAGTGGACCTACCTTCACATGTGTAATGACACACATTCAGTGCTGAATCTTATTTACCTGTATGACCAGTTGTTGTAAGACAATTGATGATTTTTTTTTCATTTACAAATATGATAATGTTCGTTGTGAGAATTCCTCTTTAAACTCTGTCAAAGGTTGTAAGGCGTCTGTTCATGTGGGTTTCTGTCGTAATGTTGTCTTTGGAATTTTTTACACAAAATACAGTTGAACCCTGCTAACTCGAAGTTCTAGGGAAACGAAAAATAGTTCGAGATGACGGGGGTACGTTCGAGATATAATGAAGTTTAACCACCTAAATTCATGAAGAGACAGAACGAGAGCTGCTACATTGTGTCTATTCTGCCATTTATATGCTGGAGTACAAATTATTTTCAGGAAAGTAATCCAGAACCATATGCCAACAAGGATGCTGTATTTACGCTGTGTTATGCTGTTATTATGTTGAACGTGGATCAACACAATTCCAACATCAAACAGCAGAAGCCGATGACATGTGAGGTACAGTCAGCAGTCATTATATGATCACTATTGTGTTGTCGTGAGTTACAGTGGAAGCAGACCGCAATGGGAGAACCAATCAAATTTAGGATTTCCAAAAGAAGACATTGAGTGTCTCCTAAGTGTAATACGTTTTTTTATATATATTTAAGCAGCAGAGTGCTTTTTTCGTGTTGACATGGCCTCATCTAAACACGAGGCGGGGTGGGAGAATTCAAGGCAGCTATGCAAACCCGAGACGCAGTCGGGGGAGCGCTTAATTTTCGAGAATTCTAAAATAATTCGACACAACCGTGTTTACATACTTTCATCTAACATACCTATCGACCAATGGGATTGCGCGTACTATCTTAAATATTTTATAAAAGGCAAGGATGAGCCATGAAGCCGTATTTACTGGTAGGATATGAAGTAAAACACCTCTGCATCAGTAAGTTTTACATTAAAAGTCATTGTGACACATAGCGACGATATGTATGCCATTTTTTGGAAGCTGAAGAATCTATTCTGCAAAACAAACAAACAGGCTTATGGCAAAAAGGTTGTCGTTGCATAACAAATAGCAATATGCAAAATGCCCGATAAGTTAAAGAAAATCACGTAATCTGCTTGTCATTTTAATGCAGGATTTTAAGAGAAACCTGAGAAGAACAAATGGTAACGGTGATTTTAAAGCAAGCATGCTGGAAGAAGTCTATCATGCAATCAGGTATCACTGCAGTACACTGTTGTAATCACCCCAGCCCGTAGGGTCTTTCGAGGGTCAAATACTTCCCCATAACTCGAGGGAAATAAATTAGATAGCTAACTTGTTAGCACAGTGGACTTGGCGACTGCTTTTAGACTCCTTGAACTGTCTTCTGTAACAGGGTTCTGGACTCTGGATTTTTCTCCAGCTAAAGTTGATTCAGTTAGATTAAATTATTAGATTAAATTGGTGATAACATATTGACACATCAGAGACCAATCGTAATACAGAATTACCATCACTGGCCCAGGTTGTTCGAAAGGTGGATAACGCTATCCACAGTATAAATCACTGTCCAGCGGATAGCATGGTTTGTTTTGTTAACGTTTATCCACTGGAAAGCGATTTATCTGGTGGATTAAATTGGTGATAACATATTGACACATCAGAGACCAATCGTAATACAGAATTACCATCACTGGCCCAGGTTGTTCGAAAGGTGGATAACGCTATCCACAGGATAAATCACTGTCCAGCGGATAGCATGGTTTGTTTTGTTAACGTTTATCCACTGGAAAGCGATTTATCTGGTGGATAGTGTTATCCTCCCTTTGAACAACTGGGACCTGCTCTATAACTACCATCCAAGAGCAAAACAGCCTTCATACTCATCCCAAATCTCCCTTAAGACTAAAGATGGCGGCTTTACACTCTACCACAATACCTTGCCAACCTAACACAGCCCATTAAGCACAGGGAAAGTCATATTTTGGCAATATTTGTATTGACGAAATTGTGTATGCTACATTTGAATACTTTAGAGCTTTTTGTATGTTTTTATGAGCGTTGTTAAGGTTTTCCTGCTCTAAGAATTGGGTAAATGTACAAGTCGCTTCCTTTCTCCTTACGGAGGATTACGCAAGACGCGAATAACCCTTAACAAACGGGTCAATTTTATGATGTGTTGAACCTGGTATGATACATTAACTACTTCACAAAAAGATTCCATGTTGCCTTGCGTCTGTTCAGTAATAGATCACAGATGACGTCAAAATGTGGCAAGATCAAAAAAGTAACACACGAGGCGATAGCCTCAACACTGATGTTCTTTAATACCACATTTTGACATCTTCTGTGATCTATCACTGAACAGACGTACGGCAACATGAAATCTATTTGTTTTATATAATAAAGAAAAAAGCTACTACATATAAAGCTTTTTTATTTCAGAATCTTTCACCCTAATTCGAAAGTCGGCCTTTGCCACGAAGAAAAGCCATTTGACCTAATCTATTGTCTATGCAAAATGAACTAATCTCATTGGTTGCTATGCGCAGCAAAGAATTGTGATTGGTCCAGGAAAATCACGCCACTGTCAAACTTGACTCGAATTAACAAATTGACGTCAGTTTTTCATGCGTCTGTCCTGTTATTGATCATGAATTTCATCATAACATTGTCAAAGTAGCTGTGGATCCACGAGGCGATAGACGTGTGGATCCGCACACTACTTTGACAATGTTATGACGAAATTCATTGTCAATAACAGGACAAATGCATGAAAAACTGACGTCAATTTGATTTTTACGATAACAAATTGTCAAATTGTCCGCTCTCGCTCGTTGACGCGTCGCATAAATTATAAATTTGTGTCTGTCTGCTTGTTGACGATGAAAAGTAGCCAATGAGCGCGCGAGAATTTTATAGTTATCGTAAACAAATCGCTTCTCGTGGAATGAAAACTTACAGTGAAAGCAGAATTGAACTGCGAAATCTACAAATCTTGAAGAAAATGCTAGAAAAGTCAAGTCGGTTTTTGTCATTATAGCAGCCTTGTGAGCCGAAAAGCTTGGATGTTGCGTTGAATATTGAAGGAGTTGAAAAAATACGCTCGGAAAACTTGCGGTTGCGGTCAACACTGGAGGCCATTCGATTCGAGTTTTAAATGAAACGACCGGTAGTGACGGTGGAAATTTGCGTCCTCTGTGGTTGGTGATTCTCAAATCAGTTTGATATAGTGTCGGAGACATCCTATAGCTGCGATACAGTTGGCTGTGAGCTCTACTGGACTGGAACATTCGCGTCGGAAAGCAAGGTTATGTGTTTATTTTAACTGATTTTATGAAGTGATGTTTTCATGTTTCCTTAATTATTTCGAAACTGAGAAAAGTTGAATTGTTTAAATAAATTAGTCATGTAACAATTTTATTAACTGGGTTTGTTAAATTCGAGACAAAGCGATGGTTTCTTACCTTAAAGTAATTTCAAGACCAATTTTGTTTGGTTTAGTCTCGCTCGACTGCCGACTGAGACTGCTCGAGTGTTTTTCGGAGTCATTTTCTAAAAAAGAAACGGCTTTTTCTGTCTTCTTCCTTCTGGTACCTGTTCAATGCCTCGACAAGACTTTTTTTGGACTTTATCTTTCGCCCAGTCACGTAAAATATTGTCTAAATTCTCAAAACTTTCCGCTCTTTTAAAACACAGAGGTGAAAACTTTGAAATGAAGACGTCAATCGTGCGTCTGTCCTCTAATAGATCATAGGCGAGAACCAATCAAAATGCGAGAATAACTTGGGTTATAATACATCAAATATTTTCGCTTGCGCGCGATTGGTCTAAACGCATCACGTGACTGAATATTCCCCAGCTAAAACTGGGGAATATCCGAGGATATTCCCTAATTTTCAATACAGTGGAACCCCGTTAATACGGACACCAAAGGGACATGATAAAGTGTCCGCATTATCCGGGTGTCCGTATTAAGCAGGCTAATTTAAGAGAAAATATATGAACTTTTTAGTTGTCGGGACAAAGAAAACTGTCCGTTAGAAGCAGGTGTCCGTATTAAGCGGGTGTCCGTAGAGTGGAGTTTCACTGTACTGCGCATGTTGCGAAAAATATTTGAAGGATAATAAACACAAAAGCCTCAATTGGCGCAAAAATATGCTTGGATATTTGTCCTTGCACAGTATCTGTTCCTTAAAGCTCACAGACTGTTCGCTTCTTGGAACAGATAATGTTCGCGAACAAATATCCGAGCATACTTTCGCGCCAAATGGAGGCTATTATTTATTTATTATATAAACCAGTATAACATTTTCAATACAAGGGCGTCCTTGTATAAAGGTTGCGATATCAAGTCCCCTTAAATTTGGTCATGAACCAAAATGGTGACTCTAAATAGCAGCGTCTTTAGTATTTCAAGGAAGTATGGACATGCTTTGCGTCTTGGATGAGCTGCATTTTTATCCGGTATATACAACACGTCCAGAGTTAGATTTGATCATCTACATTAAGTTCTTTCTTTTGCTACCTGTCTTGTTTACTGTCAACAGAAATGAGGAGATTGTAATGCCTTCTGAAAGAAGTGGAAAAATAAAAGAAAATTATGAATGGAAGGTGAGAATGGATTGAATGATTACAGTTTTGCGGTAGAACTATTATTTTGAAGCACGATATCCTGTCTCAGCGAGTTGCAAAGTTGCCACCAAAACTTTTCAAGTCTACTAGGACCCAATGAACATTTCTAGAGCAGTGGTTTGCTTTCAGCAGAAACTTCTTGCGGGAGTACGCTTCAGACTATTAGCTGAGATGGATTTCTGGACACTGTATGCGTTGTTTTACTTTAAACCGTGCATTTGAATCAGCAACACTGAAAAACAAATGAGTTTTGCCAGGTTAGCTGTACTGTTAATTTCTTATTAATTGTCGTCATTTCTACTTTGTTGCCTTTCTAAATGTCCATTTGAACATGTGATGATATCAAACAGGTTTTGTTGAGACGTAGCAGCACTCCAGAGGGGAAATACATCCATGGCTTGGGTAGTAGCTTTGATCAAGACTTGTTTTTAATCATTTGGGGTCCTGCAGTGGCTGCTCTGTCATATGTGTATGATAACGGACTGGAAAAAAGTGTTGCACAGAAAGCTATTTTGGGATTCAGGTAAAAAAATCTGTTTAACTTAATGTATTTATTACGTATAATTGTTTTGACAGTTTCCTTTTTCGTGAGGCAACTATATTTCTTTATTGTATTTTTTACCGCCGATGTGTGTATTCTGAGTTTGATGAACGGTCTAATTCAGGAAAATCCGAAAGAAAGTCATATAAACGATGAAAAACACATTGTGGGGCTTTATAATTCAAAGCTAAAAGGCGAGATTTAGCAGAGATGATTGTAAAATACTATTTCATCATTGCTTCCTTGATAAGTTGGAGAGAAATGGATGCAAAAGGGAATGCAAGACCAACTTTCAAAATACAACACTAACCCGTGCAACGCGATAAATGATCGTCCTATGGTGCCACTTTAATGTTATATTTCAAGCCTGTTTTAACTTCAAGAGTTCAAGTGTTGTGTCGTGGGCATAAATGACTGAGCTTGAGTGTTAGATTCTTGTTTTGTTTCAGAAAATGCGCCCTCATATCAGCCCATTACAGCTTGTCAGATGTGTTTGATAACCTGGTTATTTCACTGTGTAAATTTACCACATTACTTATCCCACCCGAGGTGAGTTGCATTGCTGCAATCAGTAACTATATTTTGCGACTTCATGTGTTGTTAAAATATCTGTTATTTCGAGTGAGGTCTTTACCTTCGTAATTTTCACTTTTCGTACGTTATTAAAAGGTACTTAAGTTAAGTTCTTATAACTTGCCTGATCGACAATAGAGGATTTTTGGATTTGCTCTGCAAGCTGTAAAAGTATCAGTACTGACCTGTGACTTGTTGTGCCAAATTATCCCAATCAGTTGAATTTGTATTAGATTTCTGATTACTTGTTATTCTCTTCTGAGCTGGTTACTACGATATGCTTAAAACACTTCTTGGCTTTTATAACGTGAAATTTCTTATTGCCATCGGTATGTCCATGTCTTAGGTTTAACCAGACACTTTCAAACCCAAGCTGGATGTTGATCTATGCTAATCAGTCCTTGATCAATCGCTGAATCGTATTCTCACGATGTTAAAATTGTGTTATTTTACGCATAAGGACTTACTTTTCAATCAAAAATTGATGATTTCGTCCTCAGAGTGGGGAAAGTCTACCAGTGTCGTTTGGTAGAAATCTGAAATCTCAGCAATCAGCAAGAACACTGTTTGCTTTGGCTCATCGTCACGGTGATATTCTCCGTGAAGGCTGGAAGAACATCATGGATTGTATGTTACAACTGTTCAAGGCAAAGATGCTGCCCAAATCTATGGTGGAGGTATTTGAAAGTTACCGCCTTTGTGTTATTATCTTTCTATTTTAGTACTTGTTGTCAAGTTTAAATGAGTTAGCATTGTTGTGTACAATTCCGGGACAAAAAAGTCGAATGAATGTCGGATCGAGCACACTTTTGACTGTTTTGTCGTTTCAGGCTGAGGACTTCGTGGAGGCCAGCGGGAGAATAAGTCTTTTGCCAGAAGAGCTGCCATTTGCAAGGTTTGTCTTCTATACCAGCCATTTGCAGACTGCTTATGTTTTGAATCATTTTTCCGTAACGGGTATCTTTTCCTGCACGCTTTACGTTCAAGGCTATTCTACTTTACTTTTTTTGTGATAACTGACGGAAACAATTTTTACATTCTCATTTGTCGATGAAAGTATGAGCCACTCAACTTGGAAAATGGATCGTCTGTAAACAGTGGCAATTGTGATGCCGCTGAATTCAGTTTTTAATCCGTAAGTTAAAGTTAAAGCTTACTGGCATTGTCAAGAAATAGTGCAAAACGCAACGGTAAGAGAATGCACAAGGAGATGTGACACCGTTGAAAACATTCATGAAGGTATCGGTGATCCTTGTCCCAGACAATTACAAAGAAAGTACCGCTTCTTATCCGATCACCAAGTAATTCTTATTTTCTTCCCTATTTTTTTTTTCTTTCTACATTTTCCCAGCCGATAGATGTGATTTTTTCTTTCTTTGTTACCTTTTGAGAGATCTTAGAAATCAAAATCCGTTTCCAGCGTAGAGTCCTAATACCACAGGGACAGCACCGCATCTCGTGTTTGGCGGGGTTCCTACTTGGCTGGGTGACCAAATACGAATACCCCGTGTTGTAACAACTTCTTTTTTTTCTTTTTTTCTTTTTCTCTTTTTCTCTTTTTTTTTTTTTTTTCTTCCCTTTCCGAGGCGATATCAGTGACTGCAGAACTGCCAGCCTTGTGTGATGTTATTTTCTCTATTTATTCATATCATTTCACCATGTCCATATTTATGTGTATTTATTTACAAAGAGTAGCGAAACGCGTCGTTCGAATTCTCCTCAATTCTCTTGTCCGTTTTTAATCACGGCTTGAATCATTCGAAAAGTTATACGGCTCATCAATTTTTTGATTTTCAATATCTTCTTTTTCGGCAATCAAATACAGTTAAACCTGTATTAAGCGGACACCTTCGGGAAATGAGCTGTTTATACAATTAGCTTCTACATATAAAAGCGTTCGGGCGAAAATCTATTCAATGTAGATCATTTCTGCGGTAAGATAGGGAGTACTTTCGTCAAAAATGCAAAGAAAAATGAGAAAAATTGCGAATAAAAATTAAAATTAATCATTCCGTAAGGAAATCATTTCGCCTTCAGATGGGATAGAACTTGAACTTCGCGACGACTGCAAAAGCTTTATACATTGGTTAGCGGATTCGATCACAAAAAGTTTACAGGAATCGAAAGACGGAGGGAAGGTAGGATGGAGTGAAACTCGCATCCATACCTATGACTTGGATTTTCCAAATTAAAAACGACGTAACTTGTAACCCAACGCAGGGTAACTTTCGGATAACTTAAGAGATTGTCTTGTCTTCCTCAATGAACTGTCAAGTGGAATAGAAACTCGTCGCCTTCCAGCAGTGAAGTGATTTTACTTGCAGTCAGCGGCCCCCACGTTCGATTTCACACTGATGATGGATTTCGATGTTATCCTAAAAACCCAAGTCGACCACCTTTTTTCATGGTTGTCACTGTTAAAGAGCAGAGAAACCACCTCTCAAGAAGTGCAAACGAACTTTCGATGCCAGACCACTCGCCTTAAACGTGTTTCATAAGAGTTTTGAACATGCCTACTGCGCAACAAGCCAATAACAGCCTGTAAAGTCGTTCATCATATTATAGACTGGCCGCACTTTTTCTGGCTCAAACTGTTATTACTATTCACAGGCCGGAAACCTCCATATTTTCGTGGTGGTTTGCAAACCCTGAACCTGCGAGCTACAGAGGCCAGTCTACAGAGGATAAAGAGGCACAGAAACAAGCTCATAACTGCATTAGAGTGAGTTGTTTGACGGGGCACTATAGTTTTGATTCTTCTTTTTTGTTGTTGTTGATAACATTTGAAGAGTTAAAGTCGATGTGTAGCCTTTGCTTAGACTCCAGTTAAGTTTCCCTTTACTCTGCTTTGCTGCCATTACAATTTCTCCAACCCTGTTTGGTGGAAAATGGGAAAAGGAGTGTCCTTGTAGATGAACGTGTTTTTTAAATCACAGGGCCGTAGCCAGAAACAAATTATGACTGAGGCAGTGTCCAAGAAATGAGTTGTGACTGAGGCAATGTTCATGGTTTAATTCTCTTCCTGGGAATTTGGGGTGTTTTTGATGACTATAAACAACAAAAACGAAACAAATGACTGAGGCAAGTGCCTCGGTTTGCCTGTTACTAGCTACGGCCCTGAATCAGGTGTTTGTAATACACTTCAGGAGTTGGCTAGGAATTGTCTTCAGACACGATACAGAAAATATCAAGGTAGTTGCTTACTGACGGAGTAAAGTTGCACTCTGTCTCTCGTGGTGCTCGGAAGCATTTTCTCCTTCCTTCAATCAATGTATCGCTTTGTTTCAGTGAAATCCAGAGTCTTTCTTCGGACTCTCATATCCTAACCTCTCCCACGGGCTAACGGAGTTTGACGCGATCTAGGACGGTTCTAGAACTTCGACCCCCATTACTAAAATCCGCTGTGTGATTAATCAAACTCAAAAGTGAATTACAGTATTATTGGTAAAAAATCTCCGAAGCGGACTGCTGCTAATTAGAAAATAAATCGTGTTTATTTTGACTCCTGTGTCCTTAGGATTGCCATCCAGAGCTCCTTATCACAGAGAGCAAGTTTTTGAGACCGGAGTCGTTGAATGAACTTATGAAGGTGATGTACTTGTTCGTGCACAAGACCGAAATGAAACTTTGTTGTCCTCTATGTTTCACTATAATGCTTATGATGGCCGGGATATTGCTACAACTTGTTTGGAGCTTGGTCATGTCAACTAACAAGTCGATGTCTCTGATAAGTTCTCTTATCGAGTGCTTTGACTTGATGTAACTAACATCATATTTACATTAGAGAAAATCCACTAGGTGCTTTAGTATAGAGTTCAGTCCGTTTTTGTTGTAACAGGTGATTTGTTGTGTTTATTGATTTAGGTGCTGATTTACAATTCCAGTTTTGATAATCATGAATCAATGTCCGCTCAGACATGTGATGAAGAGGCCGCGGTATTCTTCCTTGAGCTCCTAATAAGAGTTGTTTTGCAAAACCGGTAATGTACAATTTTACTCTTTAACAGCCAACAGATTTGTGCCACTTTAATTAATCTTCGGTTTTCGAATGGTCAAGACAGATAACGTCTGGCTGGGTTCGAGTCAGACGTGTTTTATAATACTGAGAGATGACAGTGTCGTTAACAAGGGACACAATGTTTTTATTTGGTTTTCAGGGATCGTGTTTCAGCATTATGGGGCACGGTAAGGGACCATCTTTCCAACATTCTTGTGAACGCATCTCAACACAGGTAAGAACTTCATAACAACTGGTGGCTGTACTTTTCAGTCTCCTGATTATTTCAGATTTGTTAGTTTAAACATATAACAAGATAGCATACCTGAATATTCTATTAGTGACCGGGGCGCTTAATAAATTTTGGTAGTAAGTTAAAGGAAAGCAGTTATTGGAGACAGTGAACTTACTTGCAAGCAGCGCCCATTTAGGTTTATATATTTTTACCTTGCATCTCCGAACTACAAATTGTGAACTTGGCTTAAACGGCTGTTTATAGAATTATCTTATCTATCGAAAGTACCAGTGTTAGAAGGTTGAAGCAGTAGTTGAAGCATATTTTAAAGTTCACTCCTCTGAATAAGGAGCCGTTTATTGGAATGGGGGTGTTTATTGGGTTTAATTGAGGGGCGTTTTTTGGAAGGGTAACGCTTGATCGAATTACTGCCTGTTCGCCTGACAGTGCTACGTTGTTCAACAAATGTTTAGTCTCGTGGAATGCTCAATCCAGTATTCAAAAACGGGTTTTAATCATATTTGGGCTTCATAGGTTTGTTTTGAAGAGGGCTGATCGTTGAATCTAGAGTTTTGGGTTACTTTGAGAAAAACGCTGATACGACTTGTGAAACTGGTATTAAACCTACTTACTGTATTGGAAGCTAATGTATAAAATCTTTTTAATTTGAATTTTTTTTGCAGTTCAATTGTAGAAAGGTCTGTTGTGGGCTTACTCCGGCTGGCGATTCGCCTTTTGCATAAAGAGGAAGTCTCCAGTCAAGTCCTTTTAACTCTACGAATCCTTCTCCTAATGAAGCAAAATGTTCTTCAAGCTTGTGGCAGGCAAATTTCATTCGGACTTCACGAACTTATTCGAACCAATGCCTCAAGCATAACATCCTCTAGAGACTGGGTCACAGTGTTTACGCTCTTAGAATGTGTTGGGGCTGCCGCCACGCCACCTACTGTCACTTCGGGTCCTGTTGCCATGGCATCAGTATCCAAGGATCCGGATAGTGATTCAATCGCGGGAGATTACGAATTTGCCGACGGAATTTCGAACTCGGAAAGCGATGTAAGCTCATTTGCGAGCATCGAGGCAGATTCGGCATTAAGCGGAAGCGTTTTAGGAGACACGTGGTTAGTGATTACGAAACAGGATTCGGAAAGTTCTCCTGCAAACCAGTATGAATTGACTGTAGGTGTTGAATTAAACAAACATGATAGTAAATCATTTGTCAAATCGTGCCAGACCTTGGCATTTTTAATCCGCGATAACGCTCACGTCACCAAGGAGAATTACCTGCAGTGTGTGCACGCCATTCGCGTGTTTTCAGAAGCCAGTCTGAATGGAGGTGCGGGATACCGGCAAGACGGCTGGCAATTTAAAGAAAACGGAGCTGATTACAAAGGCAGCTGGGGACGATCAAGCAAGAAGGCGTCATCGTCATCCTCGCGTTTGAAGAAAGTGAGCCCAACAGGCTTAAAGACGCGCAAATCTACTAAGTCAGCAACAAGCAGTCCAGCCACGAGCGAAGACGAAGCTGAAATTGTAGAGACTATTAACAATACTTACGATGCTATGTCTCTCCAACTCACCGAACTCATGTACACGCTACACACTCATGCAAGCAGCATCTTTGAGAAAATCCCAGGTGATAGTAACCAATCACAGCAAAGTAGGCCTAGTGACGTAACAGCACATGATCAGAGCATGGACTTCCTGTGGACTAAATGCTGGTGTCCCTTGTTGCAAGGAATCGCGCGGCTCTGTTGTGACGTCCGCCGTGATGTAAGAATGTCTGCGCTCACTTATCTCCAGCGGGCATTACTTGTTCATGAGCTGCAAGATCTGACAGCAGTGGAGTGGGAAGCGTGCTTTAACAAGGTGAGTCGTAATGAGAGAAGAGTACTGTTACTAGGTAACAGCAAGAGGTTAGTAGACTGCACACTATAGTACTTTAGAGAGAGATACCTGTTGGATGTATATGGTGTGAGAGGTAATTGCGGTGGGCAATCGTATCTCCTGTCACGGAACACGGTCTTCAGTGGGAGGAAAGAAAAATGCGAAGCCTTTGTAAAAACGTTGTAGATGTCCTTATGTGAACGTGACTATGCATACGTGGAAGGTCGACTTGTAGCAACTCTGTTACACACTAGCCAGTCATTTGACTAAATACAAAATGAGTACTTTACATTGCCTGTGTGTCACGATGACCTTTATACACCCTGAATGAGTGATAAGTCCGTGTGTTTGTAGGTTTTGTTTCCCATGCTGTCTCAGCTGCTAGAAGTTAATAGCAACGGTGACCCAATGGGTGTGGAGGAAACACGCATGAGAGCTGCCACACTCCTGTGCAAGGTATCAAACATTTGGCGTATATTATTTTACTAGACAGAGACTACTTCATGTTATTGTAACATTTATTACCCATTCAAATCCTCTGAATTTCTCAAACATTCAAACTGCTATATATAGATAGATAGATAGACAGACAGACAGACAGACAGATAGATAGAACCACTTTGTGTGTATTTTTTTGTCATAGCTGTTAATATAGTTTTTCACCTGGGATGGACCATTTGGGACGAACCTATTGTGACGAAAGTGACCCATCACATGTGCGACCCTCGTCTCTAATCATCCGAAAGTAGTGATATGTGGAACCCTGTGCGTGGCAGCCGAGAGGATGACCTTGAGAACGTTATAAAACTAACCGCTAAACATGAGCCAAAGTTAACTGTACCTCTAAGCTAACCGTCGGCTAACTTGATGCTTTACCTAACCCCGAAATACTGTCTAGACATGGGACGCTCGTTTCCAATCAATTTTAACGAAGTTAGTCATGGATACATCTGTTATTTTCATGTTCCAGGTATTTCTGCAGCATCTAACTCCTTTACTGTCACTGTCCACGTTCACTGCCCTCTGGCTTACAATCCTTGAATTCATGGATAAGTACATGCACGCAGATAAAAGCGATCTTTTGGTGAGTTCTTGGGATATTTCAATCAAACTTCAAAACTTAGAGGAAGACGTAACTCCTCTAGAGAAGTAGCATTCGTCCTAAGAAGGGTAAAGTAATCTTTTAAGGCAAAAAATGAGCACAAATAAAACTGCAACCTACAGCGTGTCAGGCCTTGTTGTTTACAGACTGTGTACAGGCTCCTCCGACGGGCGGTTGTACGCAGACAAGGTTGTTTATATTTTTGCTTTTTTTGTTGCATGGTAGTAAAATGTCGTGAAACTCATTAAAACAAAGAAAAGCATTACTGTGACGGCGTTTGGATATCTGATCTTAATTAGCATAGATTTTTACGAGTTTATTTCTCCTTTTTCTCCTTAGTTTTAGTTTCGATTGAGAACGTATATCAAACATTCAAGATGGTGTTTGACCACATTTTCAAACACCGAGAAGGGAGTACTTTTGATGAACTTCGAGGTTTATTTCATTCTGATAGGACTCCATCTGGTGTGCTGAGAGTACAGGGCGAGGTCCAGTAACCTCCCCCTCCCCAGGCTACATTTCCCTCTCTGCTCTTAATTCTACTACATTATTAACCTTTACCTTCACAGTTTGAAGCCATTCCAGAATCCTTGAAGAACATGTTACTGGTGATGTCAACAGCTGGGATATTTGATGAAGAGGAATGTGCACTAACAGCTCATTCCCAGGGCGACAGCCGCAAGACACACAGCAGATCAGACTCCGAAGTACACAAGTACTCCGCCCTGTGGCAGGTCACGTGGGAGCGAATCGACTGCTTTTTACCCAATCTACGGCAAGAGCTTTTTACACCTCGTAGCCAATCTCCCCCTGCCAACACTCCTCCAGTCAAGGTGGAGCAAGAGAAGGTATTGACAGAACCATCTAATCCTGGTTCAGATTTGACGTGTCCTGTTGATGAAGGTAAGAAACTGTTATTCTGTCAGTTAAATAAGAAAAACTTTCTTTGTTTGTGTGTTGTCAGTAATCTGAACTGGTCTCTAAGAAACGTGACGTATCCCTATTGTGTTATGCTGATGATTGCTTACCATTGCCTACGCTATCTATTTTGATTAGAGCGCAAGAATCCAAAACTGTATCCGCACTGTCTTCTACTAAGATTTGTCTGATATTGAGAAAATATATCTCAGCAGTTTAAAACTTGTCATTGTGTGAAGACGGCCAGATAGTTAGAATCTAAGAAGTGCTTCCAGACACGCTATAATGTTCAAGTCCCTCAAGTGATCAGTTCGTTTTCTTGTTAGTTGAGAAATTGAATAAGCCAGACAAGCCCGACAAGCCTAACCCTGGCCCAAGCTTGCCCTCAAAACAGGGAAGCACCAGCACTAGCAGCATCTCTTCCCCTCCTAGCGGGGGACAACAACAAGTCTGTGTGGTGCTCCAGCCACCGCTTCCATCTTTAGCAAACAGGAGCAGCTCCCCAACACATCTGGGCTCGTTGGCGGACAATGTACGTCCCAGCTCAGTACCTATCATCCTGGCTCCCAGTCCAGCCCTTTCAGCTCGGCCACTCTCCTCACCTCAGGGGTCTCGGTCCTCAACACCTACTGATCCAGGCCCCAAACAAATGGAAATGTCTGAGGAAGCTCCTGTGGGTGATAACCATGCTGAAACTTCCGATAGCGAGTCAGGGAAACCTGCTACAGCAGCACAAGAGAGGCCAAAAGCTTCCATTTATGACATTTAGAACGTTACCTATATTTTATTGGAAGTTATCAAATGAATTGGGTGCCTTATTTGGGCCTTTTACGCATATTGTAAGGGTAATTTAACAGTTCGCACTTGATCGGAATAAGAAAAATGCAATGTAATAAAGGGCCTCTAACAGTCTTTTTCACACAATACTTAGGCAGGTAATGAATTGTAACGTGACCGTCTGACGTGTTGCATCCTTTGGAAGTGATTTTAATGGATTTACTTCAGTTACCCGATCACAGGAAAGTAAGAGTAAGGTGGTATGTAATAATAGTCTGTGTGATTGATCAGGTTTGATGAAGGTGGCTTTTTCTTTTTCGCAGTAATCAATTTTCATGTCAAGGGCATAAGGCAACTGGAAAAAGGTGAATCTGGAAACGTATACAACAACATTCAACATTTAAAATAATAAAATTGTGTTTTGCTTCCATCGCAATAGACTAATCTAAGTTAAATTTTATTTATTCTTCATCCAAACATTCGTGATAAATTGGCACATATTGGTTGAATTAAGGAGGCTCTTGATAGTTGGAAACGCTGGTGGCATTATGTCATCCATTCGTCAACATCAAATATAGAACAAGAGTGGTATACTATGTTGCCATTCTGTTAGCCCCTGAAACTCGTGACTGGGTACGTTCAACTGTGTCTACCAACTGTATTTGGCGATTGTTGCTCACACAAACGTTTAGCGTTGAATCATGTTCATTTCTGTTACAAAGTAACTAGTTTCGAAAGAAACTGTTGTGCAGGGATAGTAGGCAAGTAATCACTTAATTGATTATGGTAAATAAACCACCGTGGCGAATTTGGAAAGCTGAGTTTTCGAGTGTTTACTTTTTGCTGATCCTCTGGGCCAACTCTGGAATCATCAGCGTCACAAATTCACCATAAATAATTTGCCGTGATTGTTTTTATTAGCCTGTCTCGTCTTCACTCTTTGCCTCCTCTATCATGTCATACGAATCAGCAACGATTAAGATAGATGTTGCAATTTGTTTCAATTTTGTTCAAATGTGAACCAAAAAGCACTGTAGGTTGTCTCGGTTGAAACGATAGAAATAGCTAACATGGCATGACCTACATCACTTTCAACGTCAATAGATATCGAGTACAAAACTACAAATGGAATAAAACTACGTGACCTTGAATGTGTGAAAATCGTTGTTTTGGCTATCCAGAGGCTTCACAGAACCTATCCCTTGCATTCGTGTTCATCAAATCCCCCGCGGCTTTTATTTTGTTCACGCCCTGGCTCGGTGATGTCGCAGAAAATATAACGTCTCGACGCATGCAAATATTTATGCTCACGTCCGTTGTCAGAATATTCCTCGCGCCGCGTAATATAATTCTGCTGCTAGATCGTTAACCCGCGATCAGGTTTACTTTATGAAAAATTTTCCCTTTCGCCTTCGCGTTCGCCTCCCAAATAGAACGCCTAATCGCAGGTTTATACTGCTAGGGCGGGAGCAAAATATTAAACTCATCGCCAATTGATGAGCTTGGGAAAGGTGCCTTAGGTATGGTGGAGCCGAGAAATGAGCCTCGAGCAGAGCATGCAGGTATCTACGGCAACCCTGAGAGTGGTAACCACCTAAGAAACCTACGCCCAACAAGGGGCTTGGAAGGGCGAAGGGCCCCGCGAACAGGGGTGGGGTGGGGGCCTGGGACCTACGTCAACTGCCAATAATCTCCAAGCACCTTCCCCCAGCTCAGCTTGAAGACATACACAGGTAGCAAATCGAGAACAAAGCCAAGCTGCAACAATGAGAGCTGGGGGCGCAAATCTGCCACGCCAAGTTGCAACAGTATGGCCCATGACCGCAAGGTACGGGTGCCTGCCATATCCAAAAGGCCAGGTTGCAAAGTCAGCCACGATTCCAGAGCAGGGAACGTGCGTCTGCATTCGTCTGTTGAATCCAATGAGCCAGGCTGTGAGGTCAGCAAGTGCGAGTACGACGGTGGAGGAGGCCCGCAGACTCCAAAAGGCCACGGAGTGTGGTTATTTCACACAATGCACGGGTATGCAAACGCCTGCCCTATCCAATAGACCAGGCTGTGTGATCGGCACTAGCCGAAAGCACGAAAATGCAAACGCCTGCCGTATCCAATAGCCCAGGCTGGGTGATTGAAGCAAATCTAAGGCACAGGTATACAAAGGCCTGCCATATCCAATAGGCCAGGCTGCAAGATCGGTACAAGCCTTAAGCACAGATAAGCCACTGCCTGTCGTATCCAATAGGCCGGGCTGCGTGAACGGCACAAGCCTGGAGCACAAGTATGCAAACAGCTGCCAAATCCAAAAGGCCAAACTGCGAAATCAGAACAAGTAGCAGGAACATGAAGCAGGCACCTGCCATATCCAATAGGCCAGGCTGCGAGATTGGCAGAAGCAGCAAGCATAGGCCCCGGAACACCTGTCATATCCAAGAGGCCAAGCCCCGCCAGACACTCTGTCGGGCATTCGGCAGCATTATTCCCCATAGCCAGTGAGCCGAGAACCGTGCTGTCAAACATACTCGATCCATCGTTCTAACAGCTGGTAGCTGGGGCTCTTGGGGTTGTGAACTGTAGAGCAAGACGACGCGAGAGAATAGCCAAGGCCTCAGATGGCATTCGAATGTAAAGTTGATAAGTATTGCTTGACCAACGACCCAAAGACTGGATAAGATGGTCCGGATTCCCATTACGAGCAGCCACGGTAGCAGCACCAGTACGAAAGCTGTGGCTAGGAAAGTTACCAGGAATCCCCGCCCTGGCCAACATCTGCCGTATCCAGCTGGTCAGCATAATGTGAGACAAAGGGCGGCCATCCTGGAATAGGAACAGGGGACTTCCAGAGTTCCCCTAATTGACAAATAGATTGGAGAGCACAGAGGGGATAGTTGCCCCTACCAATGTGGAAGAAACAGCCCTTACGAAGGGGGACTGTCTTGGACGCCTTTAAGCATGATGGGTTGGTGTCAGAGTCAACAGCAATATCTTCTACATTCAGGTAAAGAGCATCGGAGAAGCTGGCCAGATTTAACTCCGCCGATCTCAAAAAGCCAAAATAAGCGAGATTTCAGGCAGCCCAGACCATGCCATGGTCAGGAATCAATAAATCTAATGACTTGAAAATGACCAATAAAATATCGTCTGTCATAGGCAACTGCTGCGAGTTGGCGGAACCTTGGGAACGTTTAATTCCCCTGACCACTAGCTGTGGACGAACACAATCAATAAGAGGGTCTGGGAAGCCCTGCTTAATATACAGGGAGCGAACCGCTGAAAGGTACACCTTGATAGACGAATGCTGTATGGACCCGGCCAAATTGGATACAAACAGACAAAATGTCCATTCATCAGTACGACATGGAGAGCCAGTGGGGTGCAGTCTGCCCGTTTGGGTGCAGAATTGGATGAACTTTTTCTGACCGGATGCATATGACTTGCGAGTGGTGGCTGAGAGCCCTGAACCAAGAACTGCTCGCACTGTCGCTCTCGGAGGGGTCGGTCAATTCCGCCAGAAGTTGGGACGGGTTAGGTACTGGCAGCGCCTGAGCTTTGGAAGCAAGCCTCCTGAACTCCTGCCAATGAAAGCGGGACAGTGCACCAGCAATGTTATTGAGAATACCCGGAACGTGTAAGAAGGCAAAGGAAAAATTGAAACGAGCGGATGATGCGAGGAGCTGACGGTGCAAATGCATTAAACAGGGAATTTTCGATGTGCGTGAATTTAAGATATGCACCACAGCTTTACTGTCGGACCGAGAAAGGACATGACACCTGCACTAATAATGACCCCAAACGTGAGCAGCTATCACAGTTGGAAACAGCTCTTTATAGGCTATTGGTTGGGTTGCTTGAGAGGGAGCCCACGTTCCACTAAACCACCCCCCCCTCCCCCCACCCCTCAAGTAAGCACCAAAACTAAGAGAACCCACAGCATCTGATGTAACTTCCACATCTGAAGTGGCCGTCATTCCTGGAAACAGCTAAAAGCAAACCCATGCCACGAGGGCAAGAATTGCTGCCACCACTGAAGATCCCGCTGAAACTCAGCATTGAGGCGGATGGGAAGGTCACGTTTAAGGAAACAACGCAGAAGGTCGATCGTGCGCCAGAGGAACGTGCGACCTGGCCAGACAACCCCGGCAGCATGATGAAGAGGGCCACTCAAAGACTCCAGTTGATGTCTTGAACACTAGCGACGGCTACACCACGATCGTATCAGCTGCTGCAGAGCAAGAGGTTTGTCGGCGGGAAGACGTGCCACCTGAGCCACGGAATTCAATTCGATGCCTAGCGCCACGAGGCGGGACGAAGTACCTACACACTTGTCAGGGTGAATGTGGAGGCCTGATGATTTACGAACTGCCACAGAAGTTGCTAGATTGAAAGCACACTGGTTAGAGTTGGGAGGGTCAGCCGTAATAAAATCATCCAAGTAATGCAGGAGATCCAATACACCGTGGGGGTTGAGGAGGATCCATTCCACCATGTCTGCCACAGAATTGTAGATGTATGGGGAAGAACGAATCCCAAAGGGGAGAGCTAGGTCCGCCAAAAGTTGAAAGTTAATGACGGCAAGATTTGTTTAAGGGTGGACCAGCGGCCGGAGAACGTGAACGCCGTTTTTCGTCGAACTTACGATCGGCCCGGACGGAGCACGATAGCTCCCCGATGTTCTTCAGAGCATTTGCTACAACGATGGTGGTAGCGACAAGACGCGTAGGGGACCGTACAACGCCGCTTGTTCCACGAAATACATGGGATCAGCGAGGACGGCGAGCCTGTTGGTTCCGAAGTGTCGATTGCGGCTGCTGTGCCGGGATCGCGAACTGCCGATCCGCCGGAGTGGAAACTGAACAACAAGGACTTTAATTCCGACCAGTCGGTCAGCCTGTAGCCGCGGCATTTTCTCGGAAGGCCTGATTGAACGCGAGCCAAACTCGACCACTAAATTAGCGATGGATGCGCAGGATCAGAAGCTTTTAGAGAGTGAGGTCTTTTCACCGATGCGGGAAATACGTGGTTATGACCAGAGCAAAGATAGTAAAAGCCTCTGTCCAACTTGTCACGTGCCCAATGCGCCGACGCTATATTTTCGGAGGTGTATTGAGTACAAGCCGGCCATCCAGGAGCAGTTGAGGTTCGGACTCCGAACGTATCAAATTAGCAGCCAAGAGATCCGACAAGTCCACATACTTGCCGGCGACGATTTGAGCCGCTAGGGACCTTAAGATACCAGGACGGGAAGGTCAGGACGGGAACGGGAGTGCATGCGGGAAACTTTCGCGGGTCCCGTCGTGTCGCCAAAGACAAAATGATTACGGGCCTCTTCATATTAGCCCAGTCAACCGGGCTGGCTCGGTTTCCGAGATCTCGCCTCGCCACTCTTTCCTTCATAAAAATTTCGATGTGTTCATATGAGAAGCCGGGTCTCGGGGTTTTTTTCCCATATGAACACTCCAGCCCGGGTAACTGGGACGAAACGATGTTATATGACAAACACTCATTCGAGCATAACAAAGAAACAAGCAGTTCTGAAGTCAGAACGAAAACAGTGTACTTCATGCATCAAAGTTCAATTATCGTCCCCTGAATCAATGATGGAAGACCTTCCTTTTCTTCTGTGAATGAGGCTGAGACTTCTAATTGTCTTTGGAGAAGGAATTTAAAGGTGCAGCTAGTGTAATTCTGCGATGGATTACTTTTGAGTTGTGAAACTCCCTCGAGTGCACAATGCCCAGTGGATAGTTTTTCTCTTTTAAATACCGTTCAATGGCACTCTGCATGATTTTAAGGGATTCCAGCTCGTAAGTATCTCCGTTTCTTTTTGTGACCTCGGCGTAGAACTTAATACTCAAGACCTTGTCAAGTTCTTGGGGTGTCGTTTGTTTCAAGATATTTTCAAGATGGCGGGGCACCAGCTTCGGAAGACGTTCGTTCACTGTTTTGTGGAGCGGAGCGTAGTTTGACTACGTATGTTTATTCACTGCGACAGAGTTGAGCTCTTGTATTGCTTCGTTTGAAACTACCGGAAACCTGGAAACATCTACCTTCTTGAGATGGCCCTGAATTTGTTGTGTGGTTCTCGTTTGTTTGTGTTTTGTTGGACGGATCTTGAGCAGATGCTGAAGAAAAATCGCCAGAATATTCCTCAAAATGGACACTGAATGTTGGAAACTTCCTGTAAAGTAGGTCTTCAGCCTAAAGGAGCTCATAATCGTCATACAGAAACTGTAATTAATTAAATTCGTCAAATGTTTTGAAAAACAACCACAACAACAATAGAGTTTTAGCGATAATAGTTGCAAAATTCGCCACACAATGGCTTTTTGTCTTTCATTTCCTGACATTTTATTGCTTACTTTAAACTAACCTTGAAATCTGATTGGTTGTTTTGTTTTACTATCCTATTCTCATTGGCTGAGAAAAAGATGCGATTTGGAGCAAAAATAGTGCGATTCGTGAATAAATCGCACTGCTGAAAGCCATTCAGATTGCAAGGATAACCAGTGATTCAAAATGGATTTAAAATCAAAAAATCTGATCTGATCGACCTGCTTCAAATGACTTTTTACCACCATAGCGTTTGAATATCCTGTCGCTGAAGGATCCAGACTTTGGGTGAACATTTTAATTTCCATCTGTAATTGTTACAAGCATTATAAGAAATAAAACAAACGCTACATCAAGTTCTGGGAAGAACAAAAAAAACCAACATCATCAGTTTGAAAATGTACTTTTTATTTGCTTGATAGATGATTTCATGGCACTCATTCTTACAACATTTTATCGACTGTACTCACACTGATGTATTCTCAATGCATACAGTTTGTATTTCGTTTTGAACTTGCACAGTCGTGACAGCGTCTGAACAGTGACTGCAGAAACACTAGCGTGCAGAACAGTCGTAATTTTTTTGCGTATTTTAGGTGAACAGAGGCGAAAGCGAGGCGAGTGCTAAGCGCAAGTCGCGCGTGAGCAGAAGAGCGTAAAAAAATAACGTCTGAACGGCTGGTTTCTTTTGCAGGTTGCAGGTCGCAGGTAACAAGTCACAGGTCACTGGTCGCAATCAAAAAGCACTCAGTAAAACTCGCGATGTCAGAATTACCCGAGATTCCCAAGAGGTTTATCGATGTTTCCATGTAACAAACCTCAACTAAAAATGTTTTGCTGTACAATTTTAATGAAAAAATTTCTATATGTGGTATATGTACGAAATGGGTTGAAATGGTTGGTTCACAAATCACGCGTAAGTAAATGCATAATTCACAGATGAAAGGTTACAAAGAATTTATGTTTTCAACAGAAATGAGTCTTGGCTTTCTTTGGATCAATTTTTTTTTTATTTCAGTGCTACACCCGATTTCCCTTATGCGTTTTTTTTTTCCAGAAAAGAGCTGTTATAGTAACACTTGGGACGCACTTCTACGCATCTGTTTTATGACGTTTTGGCATATTTTTGGTGACCTGTGACCTGTGACCTGGAGAAGTAACCTGCCGCGTCTGAACACACGACAGGTATGTTTTGCAGGTTGCAGGTTGAATTTTAATTATACCTGGAAAACCGCTGGCACTAAAAATAATTAATAACCTATATACTCGTCAGTGGTTCTTACATAAAGTAGAAAACACGATCGATCCGCTAACAGTATTTATCGATCGACACGCCGAGCAGGAGTACCCAACGACACTTTAACTGGAAATTAAAGATATGACTTCCTAAGCTTTGATTCTGTGCTACACGTCAGTTACCATTAATAATTAACTTTCCTGGGAAAAAAAATATCCGCTCTTCGCTGCTAGCTAGACATAATGAAAATTTTGAATACCGAGCTAGAAAAATGGCAATTAGCCAAGTAGCCAGCCAGCAGTAAAGAGTAACATTTGAAATGCCAGCAAGGCAATTATAGGCGAAAAAATGTTCTGGCTAGCGTATTGACCTGGATTAAAAACAAACGCATTGTTTAGGACCACTATTCAACAGCCTATTGTCTGTTGACTATTTTGCCGCCATGAGCACAATCTACACTTTGATTATGTTATCACTTAAAAACTTAACAATACAACTTACCATTTATGTCTTAAGCGGATCGGACAAGGTGTCTCCCAACACGGTCGGGTTTTTTTCCGATACTTCAGATGCCTTCCAGGTTCAGCATACGTGTGACAGTTTGGCACTTTACGTTCTGACATCTAAAATGATCCACGCTAATGTTTAAGACAAGATCCCTCTAGTCCCTCTAGACATTCAGATCAAACTTGCCTTCACCAAAGAAATGCTTGCTGCAAAAAAGTATTGAATAACGTCTTTTTCGTTTTCTTTGCACAACTGTTTTCTCTGAGCTTGCCACAGTCTGCAATTGCGAGATAAAAGAGTGTAAACCACGTTAGAATCTTTATCATAAAATGAACAAAAAAAATCTTGATAATACCTTGAATGTTGGTGATCCACCCCAGTCCATGTCGCTGATCCATGCCCTACCCAAGACTGCAAAGCACTGTCAACACAACTTTCACAAAATTAATTTAACTCGAAAGTTGAACAACCAAAGACAATCACATTCCTAGAGGTGGTTTACCGTAAAAATTTCACCAAGACCCATGCGTGGGGGTGTTAAAGGCCGTTCACCGTGAAAGTTTCACACAGTTAAGTGCAAAGTTTCACAGCAAAGTCCCCGACATTGTTAGGATGTTAAAGGCCGTTCACCGTAAAAGTTTCACACACTTAAGTGCAGAGTTGCCCAGCAAAGACCCCGGCATTGCTGCGATGTTATACGCCGTTCACCGTAAAAGTTTCACACAGTTAAGTGCAAAGTTTCGCAGCAAAGACCCCGGCATTGCTGGCATGTTATAGGCCGTTCACCGTAAAAGTTTCACACAGTTAAGTGCAAAGTTTCGCAGGAAAGACCCGGTATTCTTGGGATGTTAAAGGCCGTTCACCGCGCTAAAAGTTTCACACAGTTAAGTGCATCCAAATACGCATACAGCCACGGACACATAATAATATACAAAACTGGTGATACTACTGGATCCCCTAAATGTAAGATCTAGATCAAGAACTATGTTCACAAAAGTAACTCATTCATGAGAGTATTCAATGAAATGTCTTAGATTTTAACTGATATTACATTGCTGAAAATTACATTCCCTGGGGCAAATCAATTGAAGCAAGGATTAAGAAAGCAATAATCGTGGAATGATTTTTTACCGCTCATTTCGCCATCAAACTATAACCCAGAAGCGCGAATTCAGTGAATGGTGTGAACTGGTGCCACGCCCCTCCCCTAGTTTTTCGTGTGCCACGTTTCGCGCTTTGCCTTAGCTTCACGAATTGAACCGCGCGATAATTGTTCCACGATATAATGACTGTCCGTGCCATCATAAAAAGAAGGACAGCAAGGCGAAATGTCTCCATCTCCGGTAACAACGCAGGCATCCAAAACAACTTGTTCTCTGAACAGAAACTGAATGTGCGAAAAACACGCGCGTTAAGAAATTGAAACGCATAAGAAATTAAATTACACATTATTGTCCTGGCGCTATCGACACCGAAAGAACAAAATCTGGCATGACATGATTACCTTCTGGTCTTTTCTGACCTTTGACGTTTAAATCCCAAAGTACAGTACAATTCGCATGGAACTAGATCAATCAGGTGTGTTGGTCAACAGTTCTTTCAGGGCAAATTTTCGGCGATACCAAAAGGCGGCAATAAGTAATCAGCCTTCAGTTATATAAAGAACACGATCGGACTTCAGTAAAGAAACCAATGGAAACAATACTTTCTTGCACCGGGAAAAAAATAATCATTTCAATATCTCGTTTTGTCCTAGACGCGGTAAATGTGTTTCAATAGCTCATATTCGACGCGTTGAAAAGCGGTCATCATCGGCTGCAATACCGGGATCGGATTTCAGTTACTGGTCGTTAAAATTACAGAATTGAAATTACACTTGGAAGTAAGATCACTGTAGATGAATGGACTGACAACTTCGAAAACCCTTCAAAGTTCGGAGACATATCAGGCCTTTTCTGGTCTTGCTTTTCACTGAAGCTGCACTCTCCATTGGGTTTGAAATACAATACAGTGGCGAATACAGTTTGAAAAACTGCGCCGGCTTTTCCCGCACAAATTGCTTAACATTATCAATATTGAATATATAGGCTGATTCAGCTGAGTTCAACTCCCAAGTAGTTCTTACCTTTATTAAATCCATTTTGAAATCACTGGCTATCCTTGCAATCTGATTGGCTCTCAATGGTGCGATTTATTCACGAATCGCACTATTTTTTGCTCTAAATCGCATCTTTTTCTCAGCCATTGAAAATGGGACAGTAAAACAAAACAACAAATCATATTTCAAGATTAGTTTAAAGTAAAGAATAAAATTTCAGGAAAATGAAAGGCAAAAAGCCATTGTGTGGAGAATTTAGCAACTAGTATTGCCAAAACTTTGTTGTTAGTGTTTTTTTTTTTCCAAAAAACTTGACGAATGTAATTAATTACAGTTTCTAAATGACGATTATCAGCTCCTTCAGGCTGAACACCTACTTTAATCGAAGTTTCCAACTTTCAGTGTCCATTTTGATGAATATTTTGGCGATTTTTCTTCAACATCTGCTCAAAATCCGTATGATACCGAGTCCAGTAAAACATAAACAAACGAAAACCACACAACAACAAATTCAGGGCCATCTCAAGAAGATAGATGTTTCCAGGTTTCTGGTAGTTTCAAACGAAGCAACAAAAGAGCTCAACTCTGTCGCTGTGAATAAACATAGTCAAAATACACCCCGCTCCACAAAACAGTGAATGAATGAACGTCTTACGAAGCTGGTGTTAGTCCCGCCATCTTGGAAATATCTTGAAACAAATGGCGCCCCAAGAACTTGACAAGGTCCTGAGTATTGAGTCCTTCGCCGAGGTTACAAAAAGAAACGGAGATGATAACGAGCTGGACTCCCTTAAAATCATGCCATTAAACGGTATGAAAGAAAAAAACGTACCATCCACTGGGCATCGTGCACTCGAGGGAGTTTCACAACTCAAAAGAAATCCATCGCAGAATTACGCAGGATGCACCTTCAAATTCCTTCTCCAAAGACAATGAAAAGTCTCAGCCTCAACCACAGAAGAAAGAAAGACCTTCCATCATTGATTCAAGCGACGAGAATTGAACTTTTATACCTGAAGCAGACTATTTTCCTTCTGACTTCAAAACCGCTTGTTTCTTTGTCATGCTCGGATGAGTTTTCGTCACATGACATCGTTTTGCATACTAAATGAGACGTAAAGGCGTTTCCGGTTCCGCTTTTTTCTTTAACAAACCGGCTACTGGAACAATACACCAAAAGTCTAAAAATTAAGGCGATAAAATTGTGCGATTTCAAAATGGATCTAATAAAGTGGCAATTGAACTTCATGTCGTGCAATTTTGGTCTGAAATCATACTTGTGATTTCAAATCGAACTCGCGCTACGCGCTCGTTCGATTTTGAAATCACGCGTATGATTTCAGAACAAATTGCACTCCACTCAGTTCAATTACCATTATGAACCTTTGAATTTATCAGTGGAGTCCTGAGAGTTCTCTGGCGGCCAAACCCTCCAACAACTGGTTGGCAAATCCTGACGGCGCTTTAACTGACCGTTGGACACAAAATTATACGGGAACAATGTTTTAGTTACAAAATATTACGAGGTTACCGGAGTCTTACCGGGCCTCAGGCGAGAAAGAGCAAAATGTGAAAAGACTGCACTGACGAACCAAAAAACGTCACTACCAGATAACCAGTTGTATGAAAGCAGAACAGACGATGATTTTCCACGACCGGATCAACGGTGGTTTAACATAAATAAATAAATAAATAAATAAATAAATAAATAAATAAATATACATTTATATAGCGCCATTTTCCACTAATTGTCCATGGCGCTTTACAATACTTTAAAATTAAAATCCTAATTCTTTAAAAACCTAAAATCCTAAATCCTAAAAGTTAAAATCCTAAGAATTAAATACGCTATATAATACAATTAGGCTACAAATAAAAAGTAAAAACTACAAATCAAATGCACGCTTAAAAAGATAAGTCTTAAGATTAGCCTTAAAAACTGCCTCTGATGATGAAAGTCTGATCTGGAGGGGTAGTTTATTCCAGAGCCTTGGTGCCGCCACGGAAAAAGCCCTTTCACCATACGTTTTAAGATTTGCTCTAGGCTCATCAAGCAACCTGTTGTTTGAAGATCGTAGTGTCCGACCAGAAATGTTAAATCGCAGTAGGTCTCTAATGTAATCAGGGGCCAGTCCATTCAGAGCTTTGTAAGTTAACAACAATATTTTGAAAATAATCCTAAAATGAACTGGCAACCAATCTAAGCTCCTTAGTATTGGTGTGATGTGTTCCTGCCTTCTAGTCAAGGTAACAAGGCGAGCTGCTGAGTTCTGTACAAGCTGAAGTCTATTAATCAGATACTTTGGGAGACCGTACAGTAGGGCGTTACAATAGTCCAAACGCGATGTTATGTAAGCGTGAACAATGGTCTCAGTAGTACTCTGGGATAGGTATCGCCTAATTTTAGCTATACTACGAATGCGGAAAAATGCGCTCTTGCAGGTTATTTTAACGTGTTCTTTGAAATCCAAACATTGATCGAATGCAACTCCTAAATTCCTGGCCTGTTTACTAGACTTGATTACTTCATCACCAACTCGTATATAGTCGAGGGGTGGTCGTGGACGATATTTAGAACTAATAACCAAAAGTTCAGTCTTATCCCGATTTAACTTAAGTTTGTTGCGCAGCATCCAGTCCCCAATGTCCTTAACACATAATTCTACTGCCATCTTTGAGCTTGATAGATGATTAGGGCAATTGGACGTAAACGACAAGTACAACTGTGTGTCATCTGCATAGAGATGAAACGGTATGCTATGCTTTCTGGCTATGTCACCCAGCGGCCTTGTATAAAGGGAATACAACAAGGGTCCCAGTACAGAACCCTGTGGTACCCCGTAGGGTAACTTCTTCTTTGACGATTCAATTCCATTGACAGAAACAAACTGTTCGCGTGAGTGAAGATACGAATGAAACCAATTAAGAGCAGTGTTCCTAATACCAAAGCGATTCTGTAGTCTAGATAACAAAATCGAATGATCGACAGTATCAAACGCAGCCGATAAATCGAGCAATAGTAATATAACCGATCTGTTATTGTCAATAGCCTTCAAAATATTATTTTGAACTCTCACAAGCGCAGTCTCTGTACTGTGATGAGATTTATATGCCGACTGAAATTCTTCTAATAAGCCTTCATTATCATTAAGGTGGTCCATTAATTGTGCTGCAACTGCTTTCTCCGTAACTTTGGATAGAAAATATAAATTCGAGACAGGACGAAAGTTCGAAAATAGTTCATGATCAGCTCCACTCTTTTTCAACAACGGCTTCAACATGGCAACCTTGAATCTATCAGGTACTTGGCCACTTGTAAGAGACAAGTTAACTATACGAGTGATCATTGGAAGCAGATAATGACGGCACCCTTTGAACACTGAGGATGGAATTGGATCAAGTGTACAGGACTTTGAAGACAGGTGATTCACAAAACCAGATACGACCTCCTCAGTGACCAGTTTAAATTCACTTAGCAGCTGACCAGCTAGACAGCTTTCAGACTCAGCATTGCATGAAGTAACTTGACCGTCATTCAGAGTTCCATCAACTTTGTCAAGATCATTGCGGATTTTAACAATTTTGTCACTAAAATATTCAACGAATGATTCGGACAGAGAACAGTTATTAGGCCCAGATGGATAACGCTGGACTGGATTGGAGTGCAGAAGCTTCTCTATTGTCTTAAAAAGAAGTCCAGAGTTCCCTGAGTTTTCCTGGATCACTGATGAATAAAATGTGTGCTTCGCGGAGGCAATCATGTCATTAACAACACTGTTCTGAAACACATACCGTTCTCTATCTGCAGGTAATCTTGTACGTCGCCAGTTACGTTCGAGCTTCCTCCTTATGTTCTTTTGAACACTAATGTCAGTTGAATACCAAGGCGCACAAGGACGAAGAACTACCTCACGGGTCCTTTCGGGGGCATAAACATCAAGGGTGGACTTCAAGACCCGATGATAGGAATCAACTAACGAATCCAAATCACGCTGTGATTCGTCAAACAAGGACGAATTCATGATAGTGTCATTGAATTCAGCATAATCAATCGAACGCAGCTTCCGGTGGCGAATAGTTCTTGTTGGGAATTGTGGTTTGTGCAATAATAAATGCATAAAAATAGCGTAATGATCAGAAATCAAAGGGTCATGAACCATAACATTGTCTATAAGTTTACACTGATTTCTAGTAATGATTAAATCCAAGATATGACCACTTGTGTGAGTCGGCGTAGTCACCCATTGTTCAGATCGAAAGATGCTATTAGGTCACAAAAATGCAATGCGTTGACATCACGCGAAGAATCCACATGTAGATTAAAATCACCGACAATTAAAAGCTCGCCTGATGCTGTGGCCAATTCTTCAAGCAGGAGAGAAAATTCATGATAAAATGTTGACAAAGGCACAGATGACGGTGGGCGGTAAATAATTATCATCCTGATCATCTTTGAGCTCTTGAAACGAACATCCAAGAATTCGAACGACTGGAAGGAAGTGTTCCACTCACTATTTTTGCATTTAATATCCATACTTTCTTTGAAAAGCAAGCCGACACCACCACCTCTCGATTCCCGTGGAATGTGGATAAAATCATAACCAGTGGGACATAAATCACCAATCTCAGCACAATCAATATTTCCAGGTCTGAGCCACGTCTCCGTCAAAGCAAGAAGATCAATATCCTTGTCAACAACAAAGTCTTTCAGTACGCTAGATTTATTCCTTATTGACCTGGAATTGAGCAAACAAAAGTTGATCGCGTGAGAAGTATCCTGGGTGTTAGCAACTTGTGAGATCTACACCTTCACGAGATTGTCGCGATTAAGCAAAGATGCAAATTTCGAAAAACGATCATTTCGATTTGAAACAACCGTCCTTATGCTCCTCTGCCTCGTTCGTGACTTCGCCCATACACCTGCTCTACATCCTCTTGTCCGAAGCAAACTAAAATCCTTTAAGACCGAAACCAGATGAAAAGGCAAACGAGCCGGCGAAAAACGCCGCACTGATAACAACTCACTTCTTGAATATGTAATAAGTTGTGGCGACCGAAATGAATGATGATATAATCCAACCGACCTTGAGGTAATTTCTTGGTTAGATTCAGGTCCTGGATTTGAAGATATATCAACATGCACTGTCAAATCCATGACAAAAGGTTTCGAGGGAAGAACTAAACAGGTAGACCCATGCTTAGCCTGTTTTGAGCATGGTTGGAACACTTCAAGACTACTGAGCTCTTGCCGTCTTATAACCACGTGAGATCCAACCAGGCTAAATTCACGTCTAAAATTGCCAGGAAGAAAACCATCGGAGAAACATCCATCGATATCTTCGAAGCAGAAGTAGTTAAAACCAGAGTGAGTCCATCCATAGGGCGAAAAATCATCAGAATAGGCTAGAAATATAAAATAAATCAAGAGAACGTGAACGACACCGGCAGCCATCTTGGCGCGCATAACACATGCACATACAACTGAACGTGGGAGAAGGGAGCGTCAAGGGAAAAGAAACTGATCTAATTTCACTCTATAAATGACAGCAGAACAGACCTCTATTGCTTGCTGGTAAATAAAACTTTAATAAACAACTAACATTATATTGTAAGCATGTTTTCAAACAAAAGGTCAAGCAGTCAGAGAGGGGTTGGTACATTTCACAGACCCCTAGTCCATGGACTACGCCGATGGACCTGGTCCATGGACTACTTGAATGGACTACCCATGGACTACCCTAAATGGACCACCCTGAAATTTGTGGCAAACATAAATTTAATGATGCTAGAACCCGAACAAAAGATGAGATCGATCGACAAACACAATTAAGGAACACTTGCGATGTAACAGATTTAATCGCCAACTGGACCTTTGCCACAAAATATCACAACCGAAATAAAGGAAATGAGTTGTTTTTCTCGTTCCCTGCCATGGCGTAAAGAACTGGCTCACAAGTCTGAGATGAATGTCATTATATATGCAAAATGTCCACTTACCATCTAGCGTGCTTTTCGTATTGTGAGCGACCGTGAGCGACTCGCGGGTGACTACTGCGCCTGCTAACTATACTCATTTGGCCAGCGGTAGACATGCATGATGGCGGTATATGGGTGTATGGGGTTATGTGAATAGCGTGTCTTATCATGTAGGTAACAAAAGAAAACTCTCTCGAATCTAGTATTTTGTAACAAAGGTCCAGACGTTCAGGTAGGAAAAGTTTGAGGATTAAATCGCAACTGTTCTGATCGATCGTATCTTTTGTTCGGATCGTTAAATCTCTTACGTCGCAAGTGTTTCGTAATTGTGTTTGTCAATTGATCGCATCTTTTGTTCGGGTTCTAGCATCGTTAAGTTTATGTTTCCCACAAATTTCAGGGTGGTCCATTCAGGGTAGTCCATGGGTAGTCCATTCAAGTAGTCCATGGACCAGGTCCATCGGGGTAGTCCATGGACTAGGAGTCAGCGAAATGTACCGACCCGTCAGAGAGTGTCAGGTGTCACACTTCTGTCATTTCACAGTGATCGCATCCGGAATGTAATTTCCAGCCAGAACTGATTTGTAAAACCACAGTGTAAGCTATTTGTTCACCAAAAACATTTTCCAGCTAGCGACCTCTCGATAAGCTAAATTCTCAGCAAGATTCTTTTTATTACTCAGATTCCCAGCCAGTTCAACTTAAATCTGCAGAGCGGATATTTTGCGGAGCGGATCCGACGGGTACTCCTGGTTGAGACCAGTGAAATCTCTTCAAAGCCATCTGGATGGCCGCTCCACAGATGTTTCCAGCGATTCCAGATTTGGCTCGGGTTTCCCCTCAACAACAGAAGATTGCCATCACAAATGAAACAAAAAAATGAAGAAATGAAATAATATAAGATTTTAACCGACGGAATATACTCGCACAAGCTCAGTGTGCTTTCATTTTGGTACTCACAGGGAAGAAACCATTGAAAACAGTTATTAAAACACTGCAATCCGTAATAACACTCAACATTCCCTATGCGATATAATATTTGCTACAATAACTTTATAAAATAACTGAGCTACTACGCGCGCTCTCATTGGTCGATAGGTGTTTAGATGAGAGTATGTAAACACGTTTGTGACGTTTTAGATTTGCGCGTATTTTTGAGAATTATTTTATTACGTCTCAGGTTTGCATAACTGTCTCGAATTCCCCGAACCCTCCTCGTGTTTAGATGAGGCCATGTAAACACGGAAAAAGTGTTCTATTGTTTAAATATGCTACTACACCTCTATGGTGTACGCATATCCGAGAGAAACGGAGCTTAAACATTCAAAATACTACCGTAGACTCGTAGAGCTCTAGGAAAATTTCTACGCCTAATTGAGCTTCATATAACGGGCTGGGTATAAACGTGTTATATTTAAACAGTAAACCAACTGTTGTTTAGACTTTCAGAAAAGTCCTTCATCTTGTTTATTCATTACCTGCCAGACAAAGGACTTCTCATACTTGATTGCCACCAATTTTAGCGACCCAAAAACGGGTCGCTATGCTTCGACCAATCAGAGTTACCATGAATATCCCTTGGGGACAGAACTTTCAACGAAACATGACTTGCGGCTGAATTCAATATAGGTTTGATTGCAAAAGCCATCAAAGACTTCGTGAAACATAATTCCTATTTTTCTTCACCTAAAATATGGAAAAATCATAATTCTTCAGGAGATTTGGAATATTATTCTCATAATACTGTGATGAAATTGATATAGTGATTCGGCACGAGCTAAGGTGCGCGTGCTAAGAGGTATAACGGTTGTATTTGAATGTATGCTCGCACAAGTTCAAAGACTAAGAGACGGTTATGTGGTGAGTACGGAATGCGCAATGTACTCGTGATACAGGATACATAAGAGACTCACGTTATGTAGTAGCCTGTGTGTGTTAGTAGACTTGCCATGTACAAGTAAGCTGAACGTAAGAGTCGAGTAATTAAACCGTTGGCTGTTGGACTCTTTGACTGGAAGTTGTTGTCGCCCGCGTGCGTTACAATACTATTACTATTATTATTATCATACACTTGGAAGGTTTCAGGAGTGATCCGCTCCGCAAAATATCCGCTCTGCAGACTAAAGTTGGGCTGGCTGGGAATCCGAGTAATAAACAGAATCTTGCTGAGAATTTAGCTTATCAAGAGTTAGCTAGCTGGAAAATTGTTTTTGGTGTACAAATAGCTTACATTGTAGTTTTAAAAATCAGTTCTGGCTGGAAATTACATTCCGGATGCGATCACTGTGAAATGAGAGAAGTGTGTCACTTGACACTCTCTGACTGCTTGACCTTTTGTTTGAAAACATGCTTACAATATAATGTTAGTTGTTTATTAAAGTTTTATTTACCAGCAAGCAATAGAGGTCTGTTCTGCTGTCATTTATAGAGTGAAATTAGATCAGTTTCTTTTCCCTTGACGCTCTCTTTTCCCACGTTCAGTTGTATGTTAAACCACCGTTGATCCGGTCGCGGAAAATCATCGTCTGTTCTGCTTTCATACAACTGGTTATCTGGTAATGACGTTTTCTGGTTCGTACAGTCTTTTCACATTTTGCTCTTTCTCGCCTGAGGCCCGGTAAGACTCCGGTAACCTCGTAATATTTTGTAACTAAAACATTGTTCCCGTATAATTTTGTGTCCAACGGTCAGTTAAAGCGCGGTCAGGATTTGCCGACCAGTTGTTGGAGGGTTTGGCCGCCAGAGAACTCTCAGGACTCCACTGATAAATTCAAAGGTTGAGGTAAGAACTACTTGAGAGTTGAACTCAGCTGAATCAGCCTATATATTCAATATTGATAATGTTAAGCAATTTGTGCGGGAAAAGCCGGCGCAGTTTTTCAAACTGTATTCGCCACTAAGTGTATTGTATTTCAAACCCAACGGAGAGTTCAGCTTCAGTGAAAAGCAAGACCAGAAAAGGCCTAATATGTCTCCGAACTTGGAAGGGTTTTCGAAGTTGTCAGTCCAATGATCCACAGTGATCTTACTTCCAAGTGTAATTTCAATTCTGTAATTTTAACGACCAGTAAAATCCGATCCCGGTATTAAAGCTGGGTTGGTACATTTCGCTGACCCCTAGTCCATGGACTACCCCGATGGACCTGGTCCATGGATTACTTGAATGGACTACCCATGGACTACCCTAAATGGACCACCCTGAAATCTGTGGCAAACATAAATTTAACAAAGCTAGAACCCGAACAAAAGATGAGATCGATCGACAAACACAATTACGGAACATTTGCGATCTAACAGATTTAATCCCCAACTGGACCTTTGTCACAAAATATTACAACCGAGATAAAGGAAATGAGTTGCTTTTCTCGTTCTCTGTTATGGCGTAAAGAATTGGCTCACAAGTCAGAGATGAATGCGATTATATATGCCAAATTTCCACTTACCATCTAGCGTCCTTTTCGTATTGTGAGCGACCGTGAGCGACTCGTGAGCGACTACTGCGCCTGCTGGCTACACTCATTTGGCCAGGGGGAAGAAATACAAGATGGTGGTGTATGGGTGTATGGGGTTATGTCAATGTCGTGTCTTATCATGTAGGTATTAAACAAAAGGAAAACTTGCTCGAATCCAATATTTTGTGACAAAGGTCCAGATGTTAAGGTAGGAAACGTTTGAGGATTAAATCGCAACTGTTCTGATCTGATTTTGTTCGGGATCGTTAAATCTGTTAAATCGCAAGTGTTCCGTAATGTGTTTGTCGAATGATCACATTTTTTGTTCGGGTTCTAGCTTTGTTAAATGTATGTTTGCCACAGATTTCAGGGTGGTCCATTTAGGGTAGTCCATGGGTAGTCCATTCAAGAAGTCCATGGACCAGGTCCATCGGGGTAGTCCATGGACTAGGGGTCAGCAAAATGTACCGACCGGTAGGTCTGCATGGTTTCCGCTGTTAACTGCACGTCGCTTCTCAGAGTTTGACACCTCTGTAATTTGCCATGCCAGGCTTATACTTTGTTTAGGTTCGTTTCTATTGCAAGATATGTTTTAAGGCTCTAAGTATTGGCTCTCCAGGGACAAAGATTAAAATATTCCGTGAACCGTGATATTGCTTACTTGCATTCTATATTGTGACGCCGCAGGTGACGCCGGGCCCGGTTATTTGATTAGTACTGTTTGCAAGCACAGTGCGTTGCACGAATATCATATTTATCTTCGTCCAGCTTTTCTTTGGAGACTGCCCTAGCTTTACTTTGGGAAAGCTATACGTTTTCCTAGAGACGTTCTTATGTTTTTTGCATCAATTTGATCGAGTGCATTCAAAGGACAAACAACAACTACTACGGGATGAAATTGCGCTGCCAGACCCAACTAGGGTCTCTCTTCGCTCGCTCCAGGGGACGGTAAGATAAGAGACCGTGGGAACGAGGTTGTTTCGCCTTGTCCTCTCTTTATGAAAGAAACACCGGAATTCAAAAAAGTCGCTTGAATCAAGTTAAATCGGTAAAATAACCACACCAGGAGCTAACAAGACACGTATGGAATAAGGTAAGCCATTTTTATTGAGAATTTACACTTTTAACTACCTCCATGGATATCTTGTAGAAAATCCCATATAAACCCTTATAATTCGATGCCATATATATGTGTTGCTTGTGTGGTTCATAGAGAGCTTGGGCTGCCTGTGGTGACGCAACAGTATAACGTACATGAGGTATTTTAAAAAGTGCCCCTGTTGTTCTTGCAGTACACATGGTATGTACGAAACTCTCTGTGTTTTTGGATGTTTGTCAATTTTTTCCCTCACGTTTGTACGAGGCTTAGTTGTATCACTTACCATTATTACATGCTATAGGCTCACGGTTTGCTCAGGTGGGAACTTAACGCTCTACATGTTTTAAACGTGCTGCACAAAATGGCTTCCACAGCACGTGTAGTGTGCTGGCAAAACCGCGAAGAATGGTTATATGTCTATAGAACGTTGTTCAACTTTGACAAACCAGATGCTCAAAGGAAAGCAGTAGATCGTGTAGCTGCATGGAAAAGCCGAAGTGTGGGTAAACTTCCCCTCGCAATCGAAAGTACAGCAAACCTTATTTCGGCTCATTTAGGACTGGTGGATTTAAGAACAAGGGCCGTCGAAGGGCGATTGACTTTAGCAATGGCAATAGTTCGCTTTGTCAATGGAATGGTCGATCAAGTTCAAAAAGGAAAGTTTGCACGTTCAGTGCAGTCAATTGGAGAAGAAATTGGTTTACCTGGTTGGCTTATTGACTTGAGGCACGAAGCAACACATTCAAGCTTGCCATCAATGGAAACTTTGCATTGTGGCTTACGGGCTAGTTTGTCGTGGTTGCAGGATGAATACTGGGAGGCTCAGCTTAACATGCACGAGGATAGCATGGAGAAACTACAGCAGCTGCTCAACAAATATAGAGATGTTGCCTTGAGGCATGTTCTAAAAAGAAAGAAGGTAACTAAGTTCAAGAGCAACAGTGAACTGACAGAGATATCAAACGAGATTACAAGCTTGATATCCATGAGCAATTTATGGTAAGGGAAAGGTGGTGCACTGCTGTGCCTACCATTTAATTTAAGAGTGCAGTCTTGTGATATTCTCTCTACTGCCTTATACAAACTCACTTATTTACTTTTAAGTAAATAGGTGTGGTAAAACCAGTCAGTGTGAAATGCAGATTCCCAACTGCAGACTGGTGGAAAAAGGCAAACTGCAAACCAGGGGTAAAATGTAGACTGCAGACTTTTTAAGTTTATGTCCAGTTATTTCCTCTCGATCATGGAAATGGTAACACAATATACATTAAAATGCATTCACCCTTGGTCTGCAGTGTGCAGTGTGCAGTGTGCTGTGTGCAGTTGGCATTTTGCACTGACCACTAGTAAAACCGCTGTTTACATGTATATTAGAAGTTTGAATTCACAGCAATTTGATTCTTATATTAATATGTGATCTGAAAAAAAATGTCTCAAGGTATGTGTTGCAAAGTCTCACCTTTAATGGTCAGTGAAAAGTCACTTCATGGCCACATTAACGTCGTGTTTTCCAGAATTTTGTATTTGAACAATAATGGCACTGTCTAACTAACTGATCAGAAAAGTGAGATGCATTCAGCCTTTAAGGCATCTATATACCCCAAATAACTAACATTCTTTGGCACCTCTGTACAGTCATTCATTTAACCAACCCCCCCCCCCCTGCCCCCCATAAAAAAAACCCTGGCAAAGCTTAAGAATCATACATAAGAAAGATATATTTATCTGCATGATTATAAGGTTCAATTCCCAAAGGCACAGAGGTTTATTAAGTTTTTTAAGTTTTAAGTTTATTAAGTTTTTTTCTGTTCAGATTTTAGCAAGACAAAGGCGATTGATGAAAGTTGATTTTTGATCGCTTGCCTGGTTTGTTTTTGACTAGCAGTTAAGGGTACCGTATACCTTTAGAGGTACCTTGCGTCCAAGCGATGAAGCTGGATGGTCCAGTTTAAACTGCAGATAAAATTAAAGCTTATAGAGCTGGCTATCATACTATACCAAGAATTTTGAAATAAATGAATTGTCAAATTTTTCAGGAATATCTGAATCACCTTTTGAAAGCTACAAGTCAACGGGAATTTGTTCGTTTATCCTCAAATTTGGACAGTAGCTAGCAGTAACTTGTACATACAAATTTTTGGTTTCGAAATATTTTTTCTCAAAGAGCGATTTTTGTATGTTCACTTCATATTCATTCGTAATATACCCATAGATGGTGAAGAATACAAGAGAATATATGAATTCACTTGAATTTTTTTCAGGCTTTAATTTCACAGCTGCTTAAGTTGTGTGCAGAACTGTCATGATTAGTCATGTCTGTATGCATTATTGTTATCTTGCTTCATGAGGTTACAAATAACGGTGTTTTTTACAAGTCAGGCTGAATGATAAATTTTTCTTTTGGTAGCTAAGAGACTTTGATGTGGTTATAATTTTGATTTTTCAACTTCTCTGTCTGAGCATAATCAAAATAATGGTACAATAATGCCTGTAAACCATCCAAGTCAAGAGTGACTGTTATATTTCTGATTAATTGATTTGTTAATTCAGGTCCCTTGTGCCAAGTGTTTTGTATCACAGAGGCATGCTGGTTCCCTCTTGTGAACAGCTGGATACACTGAAAATCAGGTGGCCAACAGAACACAGCCCTTCTGCTTCATTCATTACTGATGTTCCAGTAGAGATTATCAACATGTGGAAGCCATTAATAGAAGCACTTGATAAAGCATCTTCAGAATTTACTGCCTCTGTCATATTTTACTTCCTTCAGAATCAGTTAGATGTTCCTGGCAGTCAAACTGAGGTTATTTCTCATGGATATGCTGGATGGGTAAAGCACTTTTTGGAATCAAAGGGAGAACCTTCTCTGGTATTGACTGGTGATCTGCCTTGGGTGAACTTGTTGAGAACTGCACTGGATAATCCAACACTGTATTCTGCGACATTTATTCCATTGTTCTTAGAGAACATCCCTTCAATTGATGCTGTGTTAAAAGAAAGACTTCAACGTCTGGTTGCCATTTTTCTTGGACCATTTTCTTCAGCCTGTGATAGTTCTAATGATTTAAACAAGTCTCAGGATGTTGATCTAGAAGGCTGGATGGCCGGCAGAAGAGAAACCTCCATGGAAACATCACTGCAACAGAGTGAACCAACACGTGGGTGGGAAGTCAGCCGTGCTTTAACACAATGGCATTTAATCCCATGTGGGGAAGTTTTAGGAACAGCTGATGTCACTCCTAATAATTTAGAATTACCACCAGCCTTAGTGAATCCATAAGACAAGCACACAGCAGAAGTGTTATGAACACATATTGATTAAAATGGCTAGCAATGACGGTTAAACTTTTGGCAGCCATGATTATAGTGATAATGTCAGTGTTCTTTCACGCAGGCAGTCCTAATTACATTGAAACATGCAAGACGTTCATCGTTATGGGTAGTAGCAATAACTGATATTGATGTTGATAGTAAGTTTGATAGTTGTTGTGTTTGCATTGTATAAGTCTGTATGTGTGTAAAGTCAAGCCAGTAGACTGTGTCAGGAATTCTTCTGGTGTCTGCTTGAACAGCTTCCTACAGAACGTGTCATTGAAAATAATTGCTTCATTCATGTAGCTGTATGAGGGTAAGGTTTTACTACTCTCACTGAATCCTTAATTTACCTGTGCATTACTTTAACAGCTATTATTTACAAAGAATTAGAAAACCAACCCTCTTATAACATACATGCCTACCTGCCTGTCTGCATACAAGAGATTATACACTGTAAGGAAAATGAAAAACAACTGAAAAAATGAAATAAAACAGGAGAGCCATTACTCCATACTTAGAGGGTCACAAGGGCAAACCAAGTTCCTTTTTGTTCATGTATGGATCACTTGGAGGTAAAACAGTAATGTATGAAGTCATAACATTTTTGTACCATAGCCAGCATGTAAAATTTGCAAAACAGTTTCTAGTACTTTCCATGACTTAGATTTTGATGGGTCATTATAACCACTCTCTATCAGTTTATGCTACAAACATGGTATCAAAAACTGCCCAATCATTGATGAACATGTTATCATTTTCGTGACGAAATAGGTTACCAAAGCAACAATATAACCCGCTAAAAACATCCTTAATTTTTTTATTATAACCTCATCATTTTTAGGTAGTTCAGAGTTATTTCATGTTTCAACTTTTTCATGATCAGTAACACTAGTGATGACGTCATCAGGCCACGCCCATGGTCCTGTGACTAATACAGAAAAAATGCAAAGGCTGGATTTAATGAAAAACCGCGTTTCCTTTAGCATTTAAAGAAACCGGAAGTGAGCCCAATATCTATTGGAAGTTACCCTGTCAGCGCGTGCGCAATTTACACTACCAGCGCACTTCGGTGAGATCATGGGTAGTAGTACTATCCATGGTAAGATCAAACAAAGCCACACGCGCGCGAGCGCGCGCCTGGATCGGTTAATGAAATTTCACTTCCGGTTACTTACGTCAGCCTGAGCGCGGAAAATAAAAACAACTCAATAACTTCCAAATTCGCTTACATTTTAGATGTTTTTCTTTGTGTTTCACAAAATGCAAAGTAAAAAATGTACAAGCAGAGACAAAATAAGAAAAAGACAAAAACAAGAGCAATAGAAAGAGAAAAACTAACTCCGTGTGGCTTTCTCTGATCTTACCGAAGTGCGCTGGTAGTGTAAATTGCGCACGCGCTGATAGGGTAACTTGCAATATATATCGGGCGCACTTCCGGTTTCTTTAAATGCTACAGGAAACGCGGTTTTTCATTAAATCCAGCCTTTTTAATAGTTCCAGTGGCCACAAATAGTTTAATCTGTATCCCGCAAAGGTCAAAATTGAATCGACGGAAGAATACTCTGAGGCCAAGACCTACAAGAGTCATTCTCGTCCCCATAGCCCTTTTCGCTCCTCTTAGCCGGCAGGGCCTTGGCACGAGAATCGAAGGGTTATTCTCGTCCCAAGGCCCTACCGGCTAAGAGGAGCGAAAAGGGCTATGGGGACGAGAATGTACAAGAGTAAGCCAGAACTAAGGAACAGCAATGTAACTGCTGACTTATTTTTATTCATCAGCGGAAATAATAATTGTTGCCAGTCGCACGGAGTTTGTCCGGGAGTTTAATATAGCCAATGAAATATAGCTGTTCCCACGGTTAACATCCGAAAGCCAAGGCGATTCAAAGTTGTGGTCGTGAACAGAATTAGTAATAGTTGTCCCACGGCAGTTCTGCAACGAAAGCGCGTCATGTCGCATCCTGACAAAAGAGGCCACTCACGGTCCAGAATCAAAACAACAAAAAAGCGATTGCGAATGATCTAAAAGGCAAATGATCTCGTTGAGTTATTTTTTTGTAAAAAAAATACCTCTTAGTCGGCGCGTCGGGTATGTTATGGACGGGTCAATGGGTGAGTGAGTGAGTGAGTGAGTGAGTGAGTAAGTGAGTGAGTGAGAGATGTATGTATGTCACACCAATCAGATTGGATCTACTATAAACAGCCAATCAAATTTCTTGTTGTAAAGGTAAATGGTATGTGAGAAGATTTGATCCCGATAGAGTTCAGAACGGCCATATTTATTCTTCTATAAAAGAGGAGGAAGTATTCATATATTGGGTTTACTTCGACATTTTCTGTGGGTTAGGCTGAGGATTTTAGTTAAATGAACGAGATGAGCCTTGAGGTTTGAAACAGTTCGTGAGTTAGTAGTATGCAAATGCAACGAGATATTTTTATTTTTAGTTACAAAGGTAACTTGATACTTTTGTTTTTCACAAGGAGTAAATTCAATTAGAGGTCACGAATCGTCGCGTCTAGTTCTTAGGACTTGCTTTAGAGGGGACGAGACTTTAGATTTGAAACAGTTCTAACGTTTACAATAGTAAGTGCGGGTAACAATTGTTTTGTTCTTGTTGCATGCAAATATAACGAGACATTTTTGGGTTTTAGTTGCAAAGTGTAATGTGACACTCTTGTTTTTCACAAGGGAGTAAATTCAATTAGAGCGGACGAATCGTCATCACTCTTTCCCACGAGATGTTTGCTATCTTTAGTAACAAATGGTAACTTAACACTTTTGTTTTTTATATGGGAGTAAATTCAATTAGAGCTGACAAGTTATCGGCTACTGTTTCCAGGATATTAAACAAAAAAGAAGGTTTTGTTTCTGGACGGTTTTTACGTCTCTGCAGTAGCAGTTTAATAGTTTTATTTGATGACATTCATTTCAGCCCGATATTTTTTAAGGGAAAAAGTATGAAAACTGTTCAAATGTTCTTTGAAGACTGCGTGGCACCAAGTTAAAGTGCATTTAATTAAATCAGACTTTCAACGTGTCAGAGATTTTTTTTTCTCTTTCGTTCTATTTTCGGTGAAGTTGTGTTGTGTTGTGTTGTGTTGTGTTGTGTAAAAAGGTAAACTTACGACTTGTGTAAAATGCGAAAAAGTCTCTAAATTAACTTGAGTATTTTTGAGCAAAAATTTCTCTTGGGGGTTGGAAGGGTTATGTGATCGGTGAGCGAGGGAGTTATGCATGTGCGGGTGTCACACCAATCACAGTGCGGGTTGTATCAAAGAGCGAATCAAATTGCCCGTTAGAAAATAAGATGATAACTACATTGATCTGGAGACATGTCAGATTACTGTAGTTTGTTCAGTCAAACATTTTATGGCTTACTATTTAGCTATCTTACCATGACCGATGTAACATCGCAACCAAAAAAACTTGTCAAATTAACCAAATCATTACTGTACCATGAATGCTTCTATCTACAAAACTTCACAGAAAAAAATAACTCTTGCACGTCTTGCGTGCCTATGTTTTACACGTGCTTTGCGATGATGTAATTTGTTTTCGCCCGGCCAAAAAATATCACTTTTAGTCTGCAAATGGCCTGCATTCCCTTTTCCTGTCGAATGCAATCAGAATGAAAAACCAGTTCAAAGAAGACTCCAAAACGTTGAAAACAACGAAAGAAGCCACAAAAGAGAACAAGAATGACGTAGCAGATGGACAGGAAATGTACACCACATGGTTTGGCGATAATGTCATTCGTTTCGCCCCTGCTACGGGGCGGCCAAATCGGTGTCGCAAGATCGTACCAAGGTGAACCGTCCCATGAAACTTGACTCAAGTCTGCATTAGGACTGCGTCCTACGAACGCAACAATTTCGATATATCAAAATTCAGCCTAAAACAATAGACTTCAGTATGAGGCTCTGGGGAATAACTACAGCGTTTGTGGGGTTTATTCCCCAAAGCCTTGTGCTGAGGTCTATTATGTTAGGCTGAATTTTAATATACCGAAATTGGTCAATTGAACCCCGATAATTCGAATTGCCAAGGGAAATTGAAATTACTTCGAGTTATCGGGGTTTCGAGTTATAGGGTTTGTTTTAACAAAAAGACCAGAAAAACTTGATTAAAAAGGTTTTATGCTTATACATGTTTTTAGTGTAAGATTTCTAGCAATGTAAGAACATCAAAACGACAAAACAAACCAAGGAAACAAAACAAAAGCATGAAATATAAAGTAGCCGCTCTTCAGAATGTTTGGCGCTAAATCTCACTTTAACATTTGTTGAAAAATCTATTCACATGATTGATTTGAAAAATAGTGTCATAAGTCCCTGGCGTTTAGCAGCCATTCTGTCTCTGTCAATAATGTTGCACAACTTCTCAATGCCGGAGTTTAAGTCAACAAACTGATTGTTTAAAAACAGACTGTATGTTTGAAGCACATCAATTGCCGCTGACACTTCATGTTTGGAAGGTCCTTTGGGTGGGGGCGGTTCTTCGATAATCAAGCCATCATCGCCTTCTGCCCCACTATCCCCCAAAGAGCTAAATTCTGCGAGAATGTTTTGGTCTGACAGCCCCAGTCGGAGTTCGAGGGTGAGGACGTCATAGTCACATTCGGTTACGGTTGCTACACTGACTTCGGGAGAGATGACATCTGGGACTCGCTCTGTTTGGTCCGCAAAAGTGAAAATCGACTTCGAGGTATCGAGGGTAAATTTACAAAGAAAAGTACCTGAAGGTAAGTAAAAATTGCTTCGAGTTAGCGGGGTTTCGAGTTATAGGGGTTAAAATTACAGTAAATATATGAGGCAAATCCAAGGGAAATCAGTATTGCTTCGAGGTAGCGGGGAATTCGAGTTATCGAGGGTTCGAGTTATCGGTGTTCAACTGTAATTTGTTGCAAATATGTTCAAGCATTCCAATAAAGGGAATTTAAAAAAAATCATATTTGTCAGAGTTTTTCTAAAGTTTTAAATTTTAGTCTAGAAAGCCTCCATGTTGGCAAGTTGAACTGCAAATTAATCAAATCAGATTAACATGGCTCCTTGCGCAACCTCTGGGGCATGGAACATTTTGAATTCTAAAACCATCTTGGATGCAAAATTAGCCTGTTCAAGGATCTCAGTGGAAGAGGAGGGAAGTGAGCATGCTGATGCATATTACATGTAGCTGTCTACTAACTGAACGTTTGGCACAGGTGTAACGAAAATTGGTGTTGAAATACTCCACCTTAGGGTCATATAAGGCTATCTTAATCTTATCCTACTAAACTAGATTGCATGTTCCCTGCAATAATTGCATTGAAAAGATAAACCTACGCCTGACATTTATCAAATGAGAGTTGTGCAATTTAAAATTAAAGATCATTGAAGAGAACATTAAAATTCTACTACAAAAGCCTCAATTTTAAGCAGTTGGAAAACGTCACATACTGACTGAAACAATGAGAGCCCATTCTTGTATGTGACCACCTTCGACTGTATATGAAACACTGAATTCTTGTTGTCAGTAGTATTCTAGAAAGTTTGTTGGATGTGACAAACTTGCACTGTCAAAATGGACACAATTAATGTCCTTCGTGGAAATTAGACATGGTGATGGAAATTTTGCATTTCTATCATTCCATATGGAAGTATGCAAAACCATATTGAGGTTCTTTCCTGGATAGGGCGTGTGGAAAAAATGTCACGAGATACAAGTGGTTTTTAGGTTTTTTAGTTCAATTATGTTTCATGTGCATCTAGTGATGACTCTCTGATACCCCAGGCTCCCTAGTTCAAAGTGCTGTGATATTCATAGTCTTAGAAATAGAAAATCAACATTGTTTGGGTGGAAGGGGAATGTTTCCTGGACGATCGAAAACCAGTCACATTGGGGGTTTTATTAAAGAACCAATCAAATTATAAGTTAGAAAATGGGACGGTATGTTGTTAAAACAGATTGCACAATTTACAGAGGTAAATTTTGCTTCTTTCAGAAAGTTACTTTTTCTGTAACAACGTCCCTTAAATCTATACTCTCTTTCAGAGGTCTGGTTTGTTTAGATCAATAAAAATTTGAAGTGGTTTCTTGGAATGTCAAAACCAACGAAACTATACTCAATTTGATCAACAACTATTGCATTTAATTAGTTCTTGTTGTAAAATGCGTCCATAAAAATTACCCACCAATCTGCTTTTACCTAGCCTGCGAACAGGCTCCTGGGGCCCATTTCTCAAAAGCCCTGGAAACTTTTCGGGCCCCCAAAGCCATAGCAAAATCTCGAACCTTCCGATTATAGAGCTGTTTTATTGAAGAGAAGTTCCCTTCATACAAGAAGTTTCAGGCGCATACACTTCTCCGTTTTTAACTCGTGAATTGCGTGCATGCGCAAGAGCGAGTTGTAGATATGATGTGAAGAATGGCACCATTCTCGTCCCCAGAGCCTCCGTTTCTTTTGGTTACGTGGTCAGAGAAACGGAGGGCTCTGGCAGCAGCCATTACCGGATGTCCGTAAATCACGGACATCCGGTAACGCATGCGTAATTTTGGCCTGTATATCTGCTCATGCTCAGGAACTAATCCTGAGGGAGGGGAGAGAGGAATAGAGAGTATTCTTCAGATGTAAACAGATCGGAACGCTGACATGTGTTTTCACTTCGCTGAAGTTAGGTGATTTAGAGTTAAAAAGAGAGTAGAAAGCAGCCTTAAATGCCGTCGCCGCTTCAAACACGATTGGCAGCTTGTGTAATATTTTACCAACGGGTTTGGCGGGCATTTTGTGGTGGACCGTCCAGAAAAATTCAGGAATCGATAGCTGTGTTCTTGTTGTTTCTTCTCTTCATATTCGATAAAAAGGAGAAGTTTAAAGAGCGAGGTGCAGTTGTGAAAGCTTTCAAGCAAAGTAATCAGGATACGGCATGTATTACGTCTATCGATGACACGGTAAAATTTGTTTATGGACATACGGAAGCGTTTGTGGAAATCAGCCGTGGAAATTGCGTCACTGACCAGAGAATTTAAATATAATTCGTGCTGATAGATGAAGGGAAAATTTTTTAATGGTAAGAACTATTTACTTCCTGGTTATTTACATAGGTTTGTAAGCTGCAGCAGAATAAAAATCTGTTGAACTCAGGAAAGTTTTGTTATATTGGAGTTTTGCTCATGTTTCCTTGCAAGGAATGTAATAAAGATGCTCACTTTCATATGATCTTTCATGTCCTCATTTTTTCAAGTAACCCCATTCTGTTCTATTTTTTTTTTTTACAAAAAAGGGTCTTGCACAATCAACAGATCATTAAACTGTCAAATTAAATCAATCGATCAACTTTTATTGTGCATTATTTACAGAATTAATTTACATCAGTATTATAATTAAATAAATATGAGAAGAGAAATCTATTTTGCATATGGCTATGGAAAGAATAAAAAAAATATGTGTGTGGTAACCAGGGTATAGGGTAGCAATTGGCCTTTTGAAGTGGTTACAACCATGTTAAGAAAAACGCCAAGAAAAAAATAAAAGTCCTATGCCAGTTGTTATCGAGTGGTTATATATGTGTGCTGGGGGCTTCCATAATGGCTCTGCAGCAATTTTAATTAGCTTATCTGGAACATCTAATGATGGTTTTTGTACATTCAGGTTTGAGAAAAGCCTGTAGACATTACAAAACTAGATATAGGGCTATTCCACCATTTTGTCCCCCATCCCCCACTGCTTTTGTCGATGTAATTGTTTTTGTTCATTTTATACCTTTCAACCAGCTTATATAAAGCTTAATCTTTTGGGTGCTTTCAACAACAACAACAACACCAATTTATTTCAGTATTCCCATATGAGTACATGGTGTTACGAAAAATATAATACAGCTAAAATGATGTAACTATAACATTAGTATCTGGCATTGGTATACATGTAGAGGTGCCCGTTGTGAAGAGAGTGATTCATATTGGTGTGCCTCAATGTACATTAAGGAAGATTTTTTTTTAGGAAACTGCATGAACAAAATGAATGGGAAACAATGCAATGACATTGCTCTTTTACAATTCATGTTACTTCATGGTAATAAGGTTCTTCAGCCTGTTATACAACCACGTGCAACAACAAATCTCAATGTATACTTTCTACGTCTTGTGGTTGATCAGAACATTAGCCACATAGCTTTACTATCAACAATGGTTCTTTCTCCATCTCCTTTTTTTTCAGTATTATTTATTGAACTGCAAGAGCAACATTCCTATTTGAATTATCCATAAATGGTCATCCTTCAAGGAATTTATGTAGCACTATTATGGTCTGAAAATTTACAAAGAATAGTAAATAATGGCAGGAAATAAATTATCTTTCAAAGACTAACAAAAAGATTATGATATTTTTCTTATGGGGATATTAATGTAACTCTGTACACCTTTAATGTTTGATTTGTTTTTAGTAGAGATAATTCCCACATTACATTTGGAAACCCACTAGTCCTGATGATTCGTTATCAGTTATACATGTATAAATAATTGTCTCTTATATTTGTTCACAGTTATTTGCATGAATGATAAATTATTGTTATTTACTGATTAATGTTATTGCGATGGAATAAAGTTTTGCTAGTTGCAGTTGCTTCCTAACTAAAGTGGGGAGAGAGGAAAGGGCCTCAAATTTCAGCTATGGTTATCTATGGGCATTTACCTTTACACATCATTTCCACAAGTAAATTATAAAAAAAAAATAATAAATTTGGGTGAAGGCTCTAAAGCAAACTAAACCCTTGCCTGACCACAAAAGGTTTGTTCGTGTTTTTTGGGGGGAGACTATAGGGGAGGTCTCAATAATAAAGAGAGGGGAGCTAAAAAAAAAGATATTATATATATATATCTATAACAGCAGAAGCTTCTTAACAGATAGTAAAAGATACATACATAACAATATGTGGAAGAAACAAACCAAACTTCATGTTCAGACCATTCGCTAGAACATCCAGGTACGTACCAGAGTATTATAACACGGACCTTTGACTCATTTTGGCAATTTAATATCAATACATTTTGGACTGCTAGAATCTGATCTCCTTGATCTTTCAGAGAGAGAAAAACACACTCACCTTCGCATTTCCAGTGCCACATTTGCTTAGCAAGAGTGATATTTCTTCGTCTTTTCACCTGGCTCTAAGTTTCCTTTTGAGCTTTTCATAAAGGAAGACAAACGTTTCTTAAAACCCACTGCCGATTTGAACTTAATTTTATGATTTCTCGGGGTATGGTCAGCGACAAAGTAGTTGTTGTATTAGCTGGTTGATTCTCCGAGTTCTAAACGTTTCTTCCCACCTTCTCCGCTGCTACTACAAAGGACGATGATTACGATCGTGAATGACATCGTTGCAGGCGACGTACTCCTTTGGTTACGTGGAAACTTTAACGATTCCTTCGGATCGATCGGGAAAGGTCACCATTTGTGTTTTCGTAAAGCGCGCCTGTGTCAACTGAGCGAAGGTGCTGCCATCCGGGCCGGAAGTAAAATGGAATGCGTAGAGCTTTGTAATTTTCATTTCTGCTGCGCATTCATTTTTTGTCAGCCAGTGAAAAAATTCGAATTTTTGGGTGTGTCAAGAGCTACTCGTCAACGACATTTTAAGACGAGTAGCACTGGGGACGAGAATGGAATGGCACTCGCTCGCTCGCTCGATTGGTCAATTCCTGTAAACTTTTTTTCGATTTCAGGCTTTTACGTGCATTTGATAGTTTTTGGCGAGTAATAAACAAAAGAAATGGCCATCTTTGTTGCTAAGAATAGTGGTGGGTGAAAAAGAAGCCAATGAGAATCTTAAAAGAGTTTAAAACTATACGTTTTTCATCCGTGAATTAAGTTTGGCCAATCTCCGAATATACTTTTGGCAGTTTGCAGCATACATTTCATTTATGGTGTCAGTGCTTCTATTTTTTCAATATATATATATACAGGAAAATGATTTGCGCGTCCGAGAAAGAAAAAAGATAAAAAAGAAAAGAAATTAAGAATAACAAAAAAGTTTCAGGCAGCACAGGCAGCCCAAGCTCTCTCTGTGAACCACACAAGCAACACAATATGGCATCGAATTACAAGGGTTTATATGGGATTTTCTACAAGATATCCTTGGAGGTAGTTAAAAGTGAAAATTCTCAATAAAAATGGCTTACCTTGTTCCATACGTGTGTTGTTTGCTCCTGGTGTGGTTATTTTACCGATTGAACTTGATTTAAGCGACTTTTTTGAATTCCGATTTTCCCTTTATAAAGAGAGGACGAGTTGTACTAATATGCGAGCCAGCGAGCCATGCGAGTCATGCGAGTCATGCGAGCCAGGGTGCGAGTCATGCGAGCCATGCGAGCCAGGGTGCGAGTCATGCGAGTCATGAAAAATGAAACATGAAAAATAAAAAGAATGAATAAAATGAAAAAATTAGCATGTATATGAGATATATCATACCGTACTACTTATTCGTGAGTCCATCCGCCATTTGGAATGTTTTCCAACCCAGTTTCTCTCGGACAGAAGTGTATATTAGACCCCATTCCTTTACCGCGTTCTTCCTTGTCACATTACAGAGAACCGAAGAGGTGCATTTCTTCAATCCTGTGGGAATCAATTATTAGGAGAGGTAGAAAGTGTTTTTTGTGACATTTACCTCTAAAATCATTCAAGTGAGGTAATTGAGATTCAGATACAAAGCATTTTTTTAACGTATTAGTTGCATTTCCTGAACATTTTCAGCACAGTCTTAGACAAGGTTAACATTGCGAAATGTAAAAGTATTTTTTTGTCAACTGTAAATGTTACTTTTTGAGGTTTGTTAGAAAATGGAAATTGAAATGGAACTTCAGCAGAGGATAGAAGAAGAAGGTTTTGAAATTGCTTTTAATCCTCCCGGTGATGGAAGCTGTTTCTATCGGGCTGCAGCGTTTCAACTGGGATTTAAGTCAGAGATCTTGCACAACCTCATTTTTGATTATCTGGAAAGCCATCAGTTTGACGTAAGTTATTTTACCATTGTGTAAGTGATTGCGTGACAGACAACAGATGATGACATCAATGACATCTGGTCAAGAGAATTAAAAACAAACGGAGTGAAATATTTTTCTGGTAATTAGTTTTTACATCATTGTTTTCTTGTTAACCTCCATTCCTTAATTGAGCCCTAGTCCCAGTCTTTCTTCTCATTATACACTGGAGCTCATTTTCCTCTATGATTATCTATATTTATTATTTTAAGCCTAAGTTTCCTTGCCTCCTGGTTCAGAGGTTCAATTCATAGGTGCTGCGTGTACATGGTCACGATGTTCGTGACAAAGCATCTGAAAAGCAACGTTTTAGGTATCACACTTTTCTTACTGTGCACGCTGAAAGGCTATAAGGCAGACATTTTTTAGGAGAAATGAATAGTTTATAGTTTAGACAACGACCTGAAAAGTCTCTTGCACGAAGTTTTGTGACATTTTGTTTTGCTTTTTTTTTTCTAATAGAACCAGGGAAATGACCGCTTGGCTTTCTTGTGTGAAGTCGATATGGGTGGTAAAAAGGTGCCTGCTGTATGGTCAGAAGCATTGAAGATCCTGCAAAAGAATTATGCTAATTCTTTAGTAATTAGCGCCTTTGCAGACGTGATGCACTACAAAATTATGATTGTTACAGTGCACGGGGTAAATTGTTGTCATCTAATGTTTCACAATGTTTGTTTCCGTTGTTTTCAGACGAAATTTTAATTTTTTTAACTAAGGAGTAATAAGTTGTTTTGTTTACACTTTATCTTACAGGATGACAATTTCGTTAAAGTTGTGGAGCCTCAGCTGGGTCCCTCAGTCGGCACTCTTTACTTCGGACACAGTGGTAATCACTACGTCGCATTGAAGTCCAAGCAAAGGGTACAGTTGGTTACTTTCATGTGCTATACATAATGTAAACAGATGTGCCTGGGTTCATTTCGGAACTTGGGTACATGTTCAGATTTGACCTGTAATATACAATTTCTGACAGACAATTAACCAATCAATTAGGCTAACATTGAAATTTCTTTCAGCACACCGTTTTCACTCATAAAGATCTGTTGAAATTTCAGACAGAGTTTTTGATGTGATAGTTGGTCACTGGGTTATGTTCAGGACTTTTTTTATCGTAAACGTTCGGTTTTGCTGAGTTACTCAATCTTTTCACGTTTGTTTCAGGCGTCAAGCTATGCAACGGCGGTGAAATCTTCCTGGGGAAATTCTGAGCAACGTACTTGTAGTTTTTCCCCTAAAATCAAACGGGAAAAAAGTGCTCAAGAAACTAAAAAGTCGTCCAGTAAAACTTTCAAAGCCCAAAGGACAACGACAACAAAGGTACAATTTTAAGGGTAACTGCTAATTCTGACCACGTAATCTTCTTGGTTCTGCCTTTCTTTTGGAGGGGGAGGGTGGTGGGTTGGGGCTTATTCTCGGAGGAAGTGGGAAGAGGTGAGAGATCAAATGAACGGCATCAGCGGTATATACACTGAAAAACTCATTCTGTTGTGTCTAATTTCAGATACCCAAGGGAGGAAAAAATCAAGAGATGGAATGGTGGGAATCTACAGAAGAATACAACCCCGGAATGAGTTTATGGAGAGGAAGAAAAATCTCTGATGACACATCATCTTGTGGATCAGACATTGAAATAATTGAAGAAAAGGCAGCTCCAAAAGACAAGGTATTAAAGATATGTAGGAGGAATTTACTCACGTGTTTAGCTGTGCTCGTAATTGATGTGAGTCCGTAGTCACGCTCACAAAACTGCAGTTCAATGATTTGTTGTTACTCGTGATATGCGACTTAATATTTTTGTATGAACACTCCTCATCCAAAGGTTACTTCGTATAAACAACAAAAATCAAATTATACCTGTGCTATAATATGACATACCACTCGAGATCACTCTATGACCAGAAGATACAGAACTGCAACGCTTTACCTATACAGCCCTTGCCTTTTTTGGATTTAGAAATGCAAGCTGGAAATTACCACGACAGTTACGGATACCAGTGATCAGAGTGTGGTTGAAATAAGCTCCGACGATGGCATGGAGGTCGAATCACCCCTTAAGCAACCCACAAGGAAGAGACAGCGTATTTCATCTGTAAGTGATTGTATACTGACTGGACGCAGAACAAAATTACTGTCCCAATGTTCCTCCTCCATGATTCCTTTCGCGACGCAGTACCTCTTATCGGCTTTTAAAGTAAGACCCAATTGATCACTAATTTACGTTGTGCCCTCTCACTCAGATGCTCTTAGCAGACTCCAGCGCGCCGAAGGCGCGCTAGTGGAGGCTCGTTACTTTAGAAAATTCGGTAACCCATCGATATAAAAAAGTTTGGTTGTGACGTGACTGTCCGTACGTCCGTTCGTCCGTTCGTACGCCCAACCCCATACCTTGAAGAATAAGAGAGTAGCACCATTACCATAGGCACCTCTTTGATATTGGACGTCCATGTTATGAGTAATTGACAGCTGACCAGTAGTTTCTTATCCAAGGAAAAAATCCTCTTTTTCCCTTACGTTTAAATATGTCCATAAGTAGCTCCGCAAGTAATTGTAACTTGAAGCCGAGAAGATTCCGACTTTTTTAAACACACAAAAATACAGAGTGATATGTTCTATTAGGCTCCATTACCAGCCACTGTTCGAGAGAGTAGCAGAAGTCGAGCTAAACGTTGTTTTTGATTATAACAGGATGACAGCATTGAAGAATTAATAGCCAGCGTAAGTGGACTATTAAGTAAGTATTAAGTAAGTGGACGTCTACCACCAGTTAAAAGACCTAAAGAGCAAGCCCACAGGTCACCCGCAAAGCAAAAGCTATTTGACGAAGAGTACGTTATCATTCTTTTCTTGATGTAATAGAGAGTTTGCTGCATGCTCTGTTCTTATGGTTTAGGGTAACGGTGTTCTGTTTTGATAAAAAGATGCACAGATTGACCTCGTCTCGCACCAAAGAAAAACACTAGCTTTAGGTTCTTCATTAGTTATTGTAACGACTCAAGGACTTGAGGGTACTATTTAACTAAGCTGAATTTTGTTTGCTGACGAACAAACAATACAAAAAACGAATTAGTTCAAGACGTCAGGTGACTGAAACCAGAGAAATGCCCTCGAGACCATTACAAAAGTGCGCATGAAAATAAACGTTGTGATTTTGTTCTTGGGGAGGGGTAGAGTAAATAGCTGCATATGTGTTAGTGGGGGTAATTATGATAAAATATGAAAATAGTCGTGGTAGTTTATCAAAAATCCATGCTTCTTATAGAATTTTCATCCTGAAGTGTTAATGACCTTTTGTATTTATTGGTAGAAATAGCGACGACAATATGGACATCAGCGTTTTAAGAAAGGGACGTAGACTGTATGCCAACCAAGACGAAATTGACAAACTCAAACCAGTTCAGGTGAAGAAGGTTCCTCCGGCTCCTCAAGGTTCTGCAAAGTATGAAGTGGAATACAATGACGCGGAGCCTTTGTCGGTGGTTGTAGACAACTGGAAGTGGGGTAGAGCACAACCATGCAAAAGAGCGGGCTTTTGTAAGGGCGGGCGAAGGACGCTTCAATTGTGTCTCGGTTCCTTAGAATGCGCAAACAAGAAGTGCGCATATTTAAAAATTCAAAAGTCTCCAAACAAAGTCGATTTTAATCGATCTAAGCGTTGCGTGCACTGTCACTGTGGAGCCATTAGAAAGCATTGCTCAGCAAGAAAATATATTGAAAACGACCGGTGCCACAAAAAAATGACAGTAATCTATTTACAGGAACACAATTGCTCTCCAAAGCAGGAAGAAGATAAGCCGTCTAAGGAGGAACTGGAAAACATTCTCCGAATAAAACCTACAAAATCAGCAGGTCAACTACAGTTGGACGTTGTACGTGAGGCCTTACTTAGTGGTAAAGAAGGAGACGAGGTGAATGAGATAGCTTTAAAATACAGCAACAAAAAACATCTTCAGTATATACAGAGTACCATCAACAAAAAAAAAGAGACCTGGAGGATCGGAAATAGAAGCTGTTCGATTGCTTAAGGACGATTTTACTGCTAGAAATTTAGATGAAAATTTAATTGTGTGTGTTGGCGACGATTATGTCATTCTTTCGTCTGAGCAGAAGGTGCGATTAGGTGCAGTCATTAGTCTTGGCATTGTTGACGAACCAGTAAGCCTCGATGGCTGCGAAAGCCGCGCAAAAAATTACACAGAAATTGAGATGACCACATACGATCCCATCTTGAGACGCAATGTCAAATTAGTCAGCATGTTTGCAGCCAAACCCGGTGAAAATTCAGATAACGTGAAAAAAATGGTGCAGTCTTTTGATGCGGCCGTTAACAAAGTTCTCCCAACAGTGGCTGGCGAATATGACAGAAATGCTGAAGAGGTCTTAGGACGGGGATTGGATCCCAAATCATACGTCGGTGATGAAGGTGGTGCTCTGTGGCGAGGTCTTTGCATGGCAAAGGGGGAAGACGTCAAAAACAAGACCATATCAGACTTCTTCCATTTCAAACAAGACATCAACCGTAATTCCGTTTATTTTAGCGACCAAAAAAGTAAAGATCAGTTCAAATCAATAATGATGGATGCGTACAATTCCCCTACCTCTTTGCAGGCAGTAGATGCGGAAAAAAGACTTGAAAAACTGATCGAAAAAAAAGCAACAAACGTCAAAAAAATGAAGTCTTTTAAGGCATGGTGGTGGCGAAGAAAAGCACGCTGGCAGAAATGGTGCCGCACGCAGTCGTCCAGCGAAGCATCCTCTGCGGAGGTGGCAAATGCCAAGTCTTTGCATGCCTCCGGATATAGGAAAAGTCTGCTGGACGTGGTAACCGCGGAATGCGCAAGCGCTGTTTTGGAGGCTGCAGAAAAAAAGAGACAATCCCTTGGCCTAAAAACAGTAGGTCGTGGCCCTTCCGCGGCAGACCGCTCTGAGAAACAATCCGTTAGTATGGCTAGAGCAAGGGAAGCGTCGGCCGACGCAATTCAACAAATCGTGGAGAAGGCAGAGGATATGATCGATGGTGACTTTGAATTAGAAGCTGACGAAATCGCAAATGCACAGCATCAGTTTAAAATTAACACGAAAGACACTCACAGGGCTGACAGAAAAAATCAAACAAAACAGAAGAATAAACAAGTTAACAAAAGAAACGATGGACACGTGACCAAAAAACAAAAGAAATTATTCCACGACAAGGTTGAAGGAGTTCATATGGATCTACTTCATTGTGATTCCTCCATGATCAGCTTCACTTTTAAAGTGCTTGATACAATGGGGTATCTAGAAGAGATTTGCCTCAAAAAGGAATCTTCCATCTGTTCATCTGCTTGGTGCAGAAAGGAATGTCACCACCTGATGTGGATTTTCCACAATCTGTTCAAATTTGATAAAGAGCAGCCGATTATGTACCAGCTAAAATTCACTGAGCAACAGTGGAAAAAAATAATTGAGGCATTCCCAGAAAACGTCCCACTATCTAAAGTGACTTGTCCCCCAGAGGATGAACAAAAATATACAATAAACAAAAGAACATCTAAAAAGGACGCTAAATGCGCCACCTGTAAGAAAGAATTATCAGAGGGTAATATCCAAGCCACAACAGAAGGCCCTTACAGGACAATACAGAAGTCCTGGATTAAAAGAACATTCTTCTTTTGCCCTCGTTTTCAGTGCATGGGAAAATTGCCCAGGAATTCTTTTATTTGCCCATACAAAACTGGAATGACACTGTTAATCGAAACACCTTTGACTGAACAGCAAAAGAAAGAAATAGACTTGAAAACTTAACATAATTTGAAAACGATCTCACCCGCCTCCTCTCTCAAAAACGTCATCAAGGACGGCGGGCTCATCGTTTTTCAGTTTATATTTTCAAAAACTTTTCTTCGGTAAAATGAAGCCTGTTACATTTGCGAAGTGATCTTTTTTATGCCCATCTAGTTTTAAAACGAGATATTTCAACACTCTGCAAAGCAAAAGACTCACCTTGCTAGTACGTAACCAACTAACTAAATAAAATAAACCTGAAAAATAGTCAAGAGAGTAGGTCAATTCGAGTTGTATATACAATGGATTCCCGATTCTCGAACCTCCCAGAGAAACGAAAAATGGTTCGAGATATATAGGGATGAGTGTAAATTTCTCCTAACTTTTTTCTGACTCTCTTTTGCTAATGGGACCAAAAGATTGCTTCGAATAATAGAAAGTTGAAAAATCGGGGGCTCCAAAACATAGGGATTCTACTGTACTTTTTAAAATTGAAGGGAAATTGTGAACAAGCTGTGAGTAGCAGCAACAAGAACAAGAACACAAAGAACAACAAAGAACGTCTCTGTCTCCACCGCGTTCTAAAGGCTACAAAGAATGCGTGACTTTGATAGTGTTATCTAATCTATACAGTATTGATGTCAGTATCTGAACCTTGACTATGCCAATGGATAAATCGTTTTACTTAGGTTTCTTCGCAATTTGCACTCCTTTAAAAAAATGATATTCAAAATCTTAAAAAACTAAATAAATAAATAAATAAATAAATAAATGAATAAATAAAACGAAATAAATACGGTCACGCACTTAAATATATTCACTTTTTAGACTCATCTATGAAATTAAAACGGTCGCTACATGTAACTAATGTAACTCGAATCATGTATATATTATAATACTAATAATACTATAATCATATATACCTTATAAGATGTTTTGGTGTGTAGTATCGCGATATATTTTTACAAGTTGTGTCGTATCTTGACGAGCCTGTAGGGCAGTCAAAATACAAACAACGAGTGAAAATATAAAGCGATACTACACAGGTCTACACACCAAACATCTAGTAAAGAGATTTAAATATATTTATCAGTGAAAGAGGGAGAGTGTGACAGTATTGTGCGCGCACGCCGACCTGTACGGCAAACAGGTTTTCTACTGTACAAATAACTGTACAATATCGCTGTATATTTGTACTGTTATTTGGACGGTAGTCGCTGCAGTTGGATAATAATATTCGTTATTTAATATTTTTTTTCACGTTAAAACCGTGACTCGCATGACTCGCACCCTGGCTCGCATGACTCGCATGGCTCGCAGCCTGGCTCGCATGACTCGCTTGGCTCGCTGGCTCGCACATTAGGCAGACCCGAGAGGACAAGGCGAAACACCTCAGTCGGAACAGCCTGCCGAACGAAGTCAAAAGTCCCAGACTAAAATGTGCCCACGGCCACAAATCCACCGCAGAATTCAAGGGCAAAGGTTGATCTTTCATTTCAATCCTCTAGCCACACAATTGCAGCCCTGCGAGCGACGCCAGGCGGCTCTTCGTGTCTCCAGTGAAACGATAAAACTATGGAAGAGCTCCGTGTCGTTTGATCCGCGACCCAACGACCGTTGAAATCGGCTTGGTAACCTCGTCATGTTGGCAAACCAAGACTCGCGGGGGTACTAGACCGCAATTTGTCAACTAAACTTCTTGTAATCCCCTCAGGTCGAATTTACAATGCTAAATAAAAATCGTACAGAACGCTTTTGCAAAATGGCTTCAAAACCAAAGAAACTTAAGATCAACGGCGAAAGCTCCGTAGAAACTGAGGAGATACAATCATTTTTGAAGTGGAAGTCGTGGTAAGTTTTCTCGTTTATGCACCTTTGATTTGTTTGTATAAAATATTCCCGAGCTGATAAACTAAATTTGCTTCTCTTAGGGTATTATGGAATTACGAATATTGTGAGGAAACTGTAATGGAAGCCAGCAAAATTTTGTCTAGAGCATACGAAGAGAAAGAAATTGCCGTAAGCAAATTGAACTCTCTTTTGCTCGGGAGAATTCTTAACGAATTATGGGGAGATGAAGTTAAATTGGTGAGGCAAGGACCAAGTAACTCAAAGGTGCGTAAACGTAAAAACTTACCATGACTTCCACTTCAAAAATGATCTCCTCAGTTTCTACGGAGCTTTCGCCGTTGATCTTACGTTTGACAAATTTGACTAATTGCGGTCTAGTACCCCCGCGAGTCTTGGTTTGCCAACGTGACGAGGTTACCAAGCCGATTTCAACGGTCGTTATGTCGCGGATCAAACGACACGGAGCTCCTCCATAGTTTTATCGTTTCACTGGGGACACGAAGAGCCGCCTGGCGTCGCTCGCAGGGCTGCAATTGTGTGGCTAGAGGATTGAAATGAAAGATCAACCTTTGCCCTTGAATTCTGCGGTGGATTTGTGGCCGTGGGCACATTTTAGCCTGGGATTTTTGACTTCGTTCGGCAGGCTGTTCCGACTGAGGTGTTTCGCCTTGTCCTCTCTTTATAAAGGGAAAATCGGAATTCAAAAAAGTCGCTTAAATCAAGTTCAATCGGTAAAATAACCACACCAGGAGCAAACAACACACGTATGGAATAAGGTAAGCCATTTTTATTGAGAATTTTCACTTTTAACTACCTCCAAGGATATCTTGTAGAAAATCCCATATAAACCCTTATAATTCGATGCCATATTGTGTTGCTTGTGTGGTTCATAAAGAGAGCTTGGGCTGCCTGTGCAGGCGGGCGACGGACTTGAACTCCCCACCTCTTAATGGCAGGGCGGATTAGAATCCCTTTCAGTACCACAGAACCACGCTTACAAGAGATTATCTTGAGGCGAAAATAGCCATTTTATTAAGTAGTATCAAAACGCTGATCTTTTGGTTAATTCCACCACGGGCTCAAAAGACTCGAGTGTTCGCGAAGTTGAGCTTCACGCTCGGCGAGACCGATTATAAAGTGTCGCCCATGGCCCACTGGTTAAGTGACTCCTTTAAGATGGCTCTGTTCGTTATTCCTGGAGCTGTTTCGACGTTGGGAAGTGATTCGTAAAGTTTGCCGAACGTTTCTGGACTGGAGTCGTTCATTGTTGTGATAAAAAGCCTTCGTGCCATTGCCAGATAAGCACTTACAGTTTGTATCTTAAACAATTAAAGGTTTTTTACGGTTATTCTCGGTCATGGTTCATTTTTTTTCAAAGAAAATGGAATTGATAGATCGACCGTACTTCGGCTGTCCTCGGGAAGTGCTCGTGAAGTCAAGTACTTTACTGCAGAACCTTGAACAGTTCATAGAGAGTAACACTGATCATTCTTGGCAAGACTATTTGAACAATATGTCATGTCAGGGAACACGGGCTGATGCAATTATAATTCAAGCACTGGCCAATTGCCTAAATCTGTCAATTCATATCGCTGAATCATTTCAAACGCTTGCTCCTGTTACTGTTGTTCAAGCAGTGAATGTGACAGGAGAATACACAAACATTTACATTGGACACATAAGTAAAACTCATTATGTTTCTACGGTAGAAACGAGAAATTGTCAGGTATCAAACAACAAAACATGTGATCAAACTGTAGTTGAAAGAAAAAATTGATAAACAGGAAAAATACAGAGCTGATCAAGGTTGCATGAAAGAATACATGAAAAAGAGAAGAGCTAGTGCAGATTTTAGAAAAAGAGAGAGTCAAAATTCCATGCAAAGGTACAAAATATTGAGACAATTAGGGAGAAAAGTCTAAAAAGAAACGGAAAGCAGAGAACCCAGATTACATACAGGAAATTGCAAAAAAAAGTCATCTAGAAGACAAAAAGTGAAGAATCCAGAACAGGTGTGGTGTCAGGGTGGATCAACAGCTTTACTAAAACAATTGTTGATAACACTTGTTATATCTTCTTATAAAATAGCAGATCATTCAGAGCTTATCTCACATACATTGGCCACTGGACTATGGAGACTACTAAAATACGCTATAAGAACTGGAATGATATACAGTCATGTAGTTACTTGCACATGGTAATTAACAGAGACATACAGCACTGCAGCCAACTATATTCATTCTGGATTTAGTACCAGTTACAGTATCTGAAGTTACAAAAAAATGAACAGGGTGAAAAATGCAGGGACAGCATCACTGGAGTTCATGCAGTTAATAACACAAATTACAAAGAAAGAAGTACATGTATTATATTTGTTGGAACTACTGCTGTCAACTTCACTGAAAACAACAATGTGGTCTTGAGAACTTAACATCAAATAATGAATTCAGCACCTTCCATCTATTCTTTGGTTATATTCATACAAGCACCATGAACTTCTATCATGACTATTTCAACTAGTAACAACAACATTTTGTACAATAGTTGAACTATTATTAGACTCTGTGACTGCCTTCCTCAGAATCATTTATTAAATGAAGTGGCTCTGCTTTGTATAAAGCACATAGACTGGTAAGTGCCAGTTTGATTTTACCATAGTCGTAATTACCAAAACAAACCAGTTGATGTTAAACCACCATAAATGCAATCAATTCACTGCAAAACTGCTAGATAATCAAAGATTAGAGGGGAACATTTGATACCTTCAGTTAGCTTGAGTTTGGCTGATTTCATAGTTTGACAGTCCTTCATAGTAATTCTACTAGTTATTCCTTGTGAACTAATTTAATACATAATGTCTTGAGTTTCCATTTGTAAAGAACCAGTTTTACTGGCAGACATATTTTCATAAAACCAAGTAAAAATGTACATCTCATATTTGTCTGTGCAATTTCCTTAATTACACTCAAATCTGGGTGAGTCACTTGCAGCTGATTATAATCTATACTGTGCAATTTTACAATCAACCCTCCTTCACAGTGCAATTCTCACAAGCTCCTAAAGGTACATTAATCTTTTACGAAATATTTAGAAGTCCTTCAGAAAAGTTTGAAATTTTCAGTAAGTAGCCACAAGTCTTTGGCTGATCGGAAGTCCTTGAAAAATAAATTATCAAAAACGTTCGCCACTCTTAACTTACTTACTCACTGCTTTTCCACACCCTGTTGGAAGGGGTACTCCCTTGTGAAAAGGGTAATGATGTTTTTCTCACTTAACAAGGGTGCAAATCTCACTTAGGGTGCCACTAATTTTAGTCATCAGTACTTTTTGGGGTTGCACACAAAAAAATTAATTATATAAAGAGACATGTTGTCATTGTAGCCCATTCTTTGCAGTCAAATAAAGTTTAAGCCACAGCCAGATTGCCCTCATTTAGGAGTTTAATTCAAATCACCAAAACTTTTACTTTAGAGTATCCCCACCCAGGTTATGTACAAAATACAGCTATGGCTCTAAGTCATTTCCCGCTACCTTGGAGCAAAACAGCACCCTTTTGAACTTTCTTTCCACAAACCTTTAAAGTAAAATCTGGAACAGTGATTGTCTTACATTAACTCCCACTCAGCCCATATTTTCTGTCTTTAAGGCCTAATTGAATTTCACATCATATTCCTCAAAATGTCCATTTAGCAGTCCAACACTTCTGTCGGCGATGAAAGCGTTACATTGAAATATGAACTTTGCGTGACAATGAAATATGAACTACTTGAACATTGAACTATTATGTAATCCATTGTACATGTATTGTGATCGAGAGACGCGAAAGAACCAGAGCGGATCAGAGAGAATAAAGGAGATTCAAAGTGAAACCGGAGTGATTGTTTGCCGTTGAACCATTTACGACACTTCTTAGAACGGTTCATACCCTAGTATGGAAATCAAACCTCGTTTTCTATTGACGATATTTAAATTTCATTGGCTTATCAAATTCACGAGTTGGCTCGCAGAGCCTTTGATTAGATAGATGGACTAAAAATGGCTTTACGGGCCCGAAAAGTTTCCGGGGCTTTTGAGAAACGGGCCCCTGGTTGGGTTTAGTGCGAGCTAGCCGAGTCGAGAGCGGTCTGGTGATGAGGGAGTCCCACGGATTAACGCTTCCACTTGCATCGCTCGTGGACTCCCACTCGCTTTGCTTGCGGATTCATACTTTGCTCGCGAAATTTGTTTCCACCCTCGCTGGGAGCCTGTTCACGGCCAGCTTTTACCGTTAGCTACTATCACAGACTGCATCACTTAGCTGCCTTGCTGGGAAAAGATCCACTAAAGTTCTTCTAAATAAAGCCACTGATCGAATTGTCAAAATCAAACTTTGATAAAACTAGGCTTGATATTACACTTCGTAAGATGAAACATCAAAAATCATCAAAAACGTCGTCATTAGTATGTTTATATCATAAACAGAATATTACATGCCCGCTTGTGGATACAAATGTTATCTTCTGGTGTTCAACTCAATATCTCGTTCGCGCATCGAGTTGATCACTCGAATATGAAATTCGTATCCACGGGCGGGCATGTAATATCCTCTATTTTATTTTGCAAGTAGTCAAGTAAGCAATGCCTTCTGAACTAACTGAACGATAGCTTCAAGAGAAGAGTTTACAAAGAAAGTTGACTTTTTTAATTTCAACTTCATAATTTTGTTCCTCCACTTGCGAAAGCCTATCGTGTGATTTCGAGCTGTTCATTCAAAGTTATAAAATGCCGTGTCTAGTTCTTTTGATGCCAGTGTCTTTGCTCCTTTGAGGATTAATTTGGTTGAGAAATAAGTTTGGAAACTAAAACTTGTAAAAAAACCCAAGTACAAGCAGACTGCGAAGGTAATATATTATATCTACGATAATATGGTTATTCTTCAGCCAGTTATCGAAAAGAAATTCCATAAGGTGAACATTGGCTGCTGCTCTACTCTTGCTGCTCAAATTCAGTCGGCCTTTTACGAACGCGTTTTGTTTGTATTCCATTCAGCCATGAGTCTTCCTTCTCCTCTCTAACGTCAATATTCAGGCGAAATCTAACTTTGCCATTCTTCAAGTTCTCTTGTTTCTTCGTAGTACTTTTTGTTTCCAATTTCTTTGCTCTGAATGTAGAACAGTAGTATATCCAAACTGGCATCTGTCTTCCACAGATCACTGATAAAGAATTGGAGAAGAATTGCACCCATCGCTCTGTGTATGGACAATGTTGTAGACCACTCTGCAAGACAATGGGATCAAGACTCCCCCTTTTTGCTTTTTTCTGCAATGGTGGAAAGCCGAAATAACGGTTGCATAACATAGAAGTCATGGAGAATTAGCATTTTTTTTGTGAAAACAGGAGTCATTTACGTAAAATAATACAGGTAAATAATAAAAATACAGTGAAAATAAAACTTATATTAACCGTTTAGAGGACACCTTTGGAAGAACAAAACCAATGAATTATTTTCATCTCACGGAACATGAAAATTTCGCCGCTGACTAAAATAACAAAGCTGATGCCTGCGATCAACGAGTTATCTGTTTCATATCATCTCAGCATACCGAGAAAGAAAACAAATCTCGTAAGCTAATAGGTGATTTTGGTTAGCCTATGAACACAGATGGCTTTTGGAACCCCTGAAATAAGACTGCACTTAGATTTTTGTTCAAACTTTGTCCAATGAATATTTATCATATGAGAACTTTAATTATAAAATAAAAAAGGGGGGTGCCCATGCTCGTTAAGGAGCAGTGAGGCATTGAAAATGTCCCATTTTAGCGTTACTTAATGCTTATTACAAGAACCTATTCCAAGTTATTGTAAACTCTTTGTGAGCCCAGACTCATGAAAACACGCCTCAAACTACAGTGAATACTTGTATCGGACACAAATAAACTTTTTAAGTTTGATTTTGACAGACAGCTGAATCCTTGTTACATGTAAAATAGTGGAACCAAATTGCTTGCTAGGCTATCAAACTGCAAAATAGAAAAGACTACAGTGCAGCTGCTATTTTCCTTATTTATTCAATTTTCAACAATAGAAATCAGATCAGTCTTTTCTCACGCAAAGCTAATGATTAGTTGATTAGAATGACTGGAAAAAATTTGGGGTGCACGATCTCGTTAGTGAGCTACAGCCATTTTTCAAATGGCAGAACTTAATATCAAGGCAGATGTGCCATGATTTCATTGTGCGCGTGCATGAACGCGCGTTAATGAGGCCACAAATTACACGCAGTAAGGATGCGCAATGAAATACTGGGAATGACCTTAAAATTATTCAGATTTATGAGCGTTAAGATGGTGCGAACAAAATGCAATTTGAACAATGCTCTGTTATTCTTCAAACTATTCAAATTGGCCATTTAGTCCATGGGAGCTGATAGAGCGCTGGAATGTGGCAGAAAGTATGGGAATCGCACCAGTTAATTTATTCAAGACTACAAAAGGAAACAGTTTCATCTTGTGGGCCTCTTTTGAAGTTAACCCACGGCTAGTAGAGCAAACCGTGTTCTTGAGAGAAATATGTAAGAAGGGGAAGGGGGTTGCTGGGCCAGGCAGGGTGTTGTTGCTTGTTAGGTTTCGTAGTTGTAATTTTCTTTCCGAGCGCCCACCCACCCAACCTCCCTTCACGTATATCCATCCTGGTCTCTGTTTCGGATCTACCTCATTGTTCTTACACAGAACAATGGGTGCAATTCTTCTCCAATTCTTATTCAGCGATCTGTGGAACAAAGACCAGTTTGGATATACTACTATTCACACACAAGCATTAACATAGTCACTTTATCGATGTCTCAGCTTTTAACTCAAAAGCATTAAAATAGTCAATTAATCAATGTCTAAGCTATTCAAACACAAGCATTAAAATAGTCACTTTATCAATGTCTAAGCTTTTCACACACAAGCATTTTAAAATAGTCACATTACCAGAGTCCACGCTATTCACACACAAGCATTAAAATAGTCACTTTACCAATGGCTGAGCTATTCACACACAAGCATTAAAATAGTCAATTTACCAATGTCTGAGCTATTCGCACACAAGCATTAAAATAGTCACCTTACGTAAGTCTAAGCTATTCACACACAAGTATTAAAATAGTCACTTTACCATTGTCTAAGCTATTCACTCGCAAGCATTTAAATAGTCACTTTACCAATGTCTGAGGTATTCACACACAAGCATTAAAATAGTCACTTTACCAATATCTGAGCTATTCACACAGAAGCGTTAAAATAGTCACTTTACCAATGTCTGCGCCTTGCAACTTCACTTATATTTTTCACGCAGAAGCATTAAAACAGTCAGGAAACTGATAGAAAAACAATGTCCAATTTTATTGCTATCCAAAATTATATAAGAAGTCACATTGTTCTCTTTAGATTGGTTCTTACTTAGGAGAACTGACGTATAATCGTTATCGATGACATCATTACAACTTGTTTTAGTTTCTTTATTATCTATAACAAAAAGATTCCATGTTTTTGTGCGTCTGTTCAGTTATAGATCGCAGAAGACTTCAAAATGTGGTAAGAACATCAGTGACCCACTCAGCTATCTGCTCATGCGCCACGTCTTGTCCTTACAACATTTTTGATGTCATCTCTGATCTATTACTGAACAGACACTGTAACATGGAATCTACTTGTTAACTACATACAATCCACTTGATGAATGGATAGCAGTTTATACTACAGTGTACGTGTAGTAATATAAATATAAACCAAGCACCAGTACACGTTATTCCCGTCCTAGATCCTAGTCCCCCTGTTAAGTTGCAGTAGGCTCCGGTGTAATTCACGTCGCTCTCAGATTAACTACATGTTCATAAAACTAATCTACATTTTACATTTAACCCCAACATAACCTTTCCCCATTAAGAATACGGTGTACTTAAACAATCAGTTTTTAATTTACTGTCCCATGAAAGCATCATTCCAAACCATCAAATCCATTACCAAACCCCCCTCCTCCCACCCCCTCCCCTCAAAAAAAGAGACATAATAAATTCCTGCTGTCTGGTTCTAACCACCTGAACTGAAAAAAAGTTGAACTCAGTGGAAATTAAATTTGACAGACACAACCCTAAAAGGTTTTAACTAGCACAAGACAAACTTTTCCTGACAAAAGTATTTTGCGTAATATAAAATCCCAGATACAGGACCTGCACTTACAGCTGTACCCAACTTGATTAGGAATTGGCATGTAATCAGGCTACATGTAGCTTATCTACACAAGGCATCCAATAATGGATGGATAATGTATAAATAGAAAAATAGTGAATCCTTATATGTCATGGTCTTTTGAGAGAAATAGTGTTATACAAACAATCTGATCTGCATGCTAAGTGTACTTGCTCAACTACTTATGCAAATTGGCCTACAATAAAGTTCTACTTGAAGAACAATATAGCTCTTCTTTCTGTTACAACATATTGATTTCATTTACTTCTAGGAATTGCATTCTCATAACTGTGTTACTGTCAAAGTGAAAATTTACATGTTTCTAAAGGTTCTCTCAACTAAATTTGTATTTATAAGCATTCCTGATAGAAGACCCTGCTCCTAATCAAAGAATTTTTTTCTGGTGGTGAAACAATTCTCACTACTGGAAACTGCATGCAGACGTTAACTCATGAAATAACTTGCTCTGCAGGTTGTTTCAACAAATTTCATATTTATTTTACAAGTAAAATGTTTGATAGAAGACCCTGCTTCTAATCATCCTTCTTTTCTTTTCTTTTCTTTTCTTTTTTCCCCTTTTTCCTACTATTTGACACTTCTGCTTCTTGCAACTACACATTTATTGGCAACTGTAATAATTATCGTGTTAGTGTCTACATATGCAAATCCATGCTCTACGCTCTACGAATTGCATTCTCATAACTGTGTTACTGTCAAAGTGAAAATTACATGTTTCTAAAGGTTCTCTCAACTAAATTTGTATTTATAAGCATTCCTGATAGAAGGCCCTGCTCCTAATCAAAGAATTTTTTCTGGTGGTGAAACAATTCTCACTACTAGAAACTGCATGCAGATGTCAACTCATGAAGTAACTTGCTTTGCAGGTTGTTTCAACAAATTTCATATTAATTTTACAGGTAAACTGTTTGATAGAAGACCCTGCTTCTAATCATCTTTCTTTTCTTTTCTTTTCTTTTTTCCCCTTTTTCTTACTATTTGACATTTCTGCTTCTTGCAACTACACATTAATTTTATTGGCAACTGTAATTGTGTTAGTGTCTACATATGCAAATCCATGCTCTATGCTCTCTTTCAAAAAATGTGGTTCCAGAAAACATTCATACCCACCCCACATAGGGACACTGGAGCAAAAAATATACAAGAACACATTACAAGTGTTTATTTACAAGTAACAGCTTCTAATTACAGTGCTTTAATTTTTTTTGGTCTTGAACACTGTGAAACATATCATTGAAAATAAGAAGCATAAAACACTACACATACTGGTACCTTCAGCTCTTTTTAAAGACTCTCAGTATAGTTCTTGTGACAGCAGCCAACCATCCTTGGAACTTGCTACCTGATCGAAGACTTTAAACACTCCTTTAGAACACAGGGTTGGACAGTTTTTACACCTCTCAAATGAGCTACCTGCCAGCCACTTGCATATGTCTTTATCTGTAGAAGGATTTAAAAGCCAGTGGTTCTTACCAACTGGAAGAGAGTCAATGTAGGACTTCACTCCACTTGCTGCGAGCTCTTCAGCGTCTCTGTTATCAGACCCTTGCTCACTGCGGGGATGCAGCCAATGCTGAGTAGATTGAGCAGCCAGATTATCTTTATATTTCTTAATACCAGCGTAGTCCTGGGCTAAAATATTGGTTTTACATGACTGCTTGAATAACCATCTATCATTATCAGGTACTTCACTGGCAAGATAACTTGAGGAAGCCCCAGAGCCACTGCTGTTTTCACCATCTTCTTTTTCTACTGCCAAACGGTCAGACATCTCATTCAAGGTGTCATCCAATTCCACGTCAGAGCACTCTGATGACAATCCAGCAGGGCAATCTGAACATGACTGTGTACTAATACTTCTTGAGAATTTTGTACTGCCTGTACTTTCAACTTTCTTCTTCAGCCACTCATCAACACCTGAAGTAGCGATATTGTTATACGTTATACCAGTACGATTAGTGGGAAGTGCATCTTCTGTGATTCCTGACTTCTTCAACCACTGGCTTGATTCAGACATTTTTACAACTTTGTAGTAGTTGAACTGGCTTAAGGGCATTATAGTAGAATCACGCGTCCTAGAAGAATCCAAAAGCCAGCCCTGGATTTCTGATGTTTTGTTCTTTACCATAGTTGCATCGTTGCCATTGTCTTGCCCCTTGTTTTCTGGTGTTTCCAAAGAATTTTCTTTTTCTACTGTAGAAGTCTTTGACTGGCCTTTGGATAACCAATGCTCTATGGGATGTGGCTTGGGAAAAGGGACTGAGCTTTCTGTGGTACTGGTGCTTGGCACTCTCTTCTGCTGCAGCCAGTCCTGGATATTTAACTCAAAGGAAGGGATTTTGAGGGTATGTTGTGAAGTGTTTGCACCACTGGTCTTCATGAGCCACTTTTCACTTGGCCCTGATGGAGTGAAGAAGGAACTCTTCTTACCAAGTCCAAGCACTTGAAAGTAGGGAACTATCTGCTTGTCAACACCAGGGTTATCAGAAACCACATTTCCAAACTTCTGAATTAGCTCTTGAAGTTCAAAATTCTGGGCAACAAAGTTGATAACCTTGGTTTCTTCAGGAGAAAAGTTCAGGTCACCAAGAGCAGTTATGCTTTCCCTTACATGACATTCCAGGCTTTTAGTGTCAAGGACTTCACCAGTCTGTTCCAGTAATACACAAAGTGACTGCAGTCTTCCAAGAGCCTTGTTGAGTTCCGATTGTTGTTGGTGCAATGCATCTTCTTTAACATGCTGAACCACCTCAACTTGTCCTAGCAACCAGGTTTCTCTGTTTCGTAATGCCTCTAGATGGCGGCTGACACTGTCCCGAATCTGTGACTTCAAATCTGAGGCCGTTGTCTTCAAGCTTCCTTTGATCTGACCAACTTCTGCAATTGCCTTTTGCAACATATCGATGTTACCATACAATTCTCCCAAAAGATCAGTCAGGCCCTGTCTGCACTCCATGATGAAACCTAAGTGTCTAAAAATGGAACAGAGGTTAGCTATCCTGGAAACACTGTTGTTGTTGGGAATGAGAGCAAAGAGAAAAAAATGTCACTCATGGCAATAAAACAGTTAAAATGGAAATTTATATATTTATAACAGCTTTATCTGCATAATAAATATATAAATATCTACATGCAAATAGGCAAGGAAGAACTTAATCCTCATATAGAACTGACCCCCTTAATTAAAATATGTAAACTACATTTACAATAATTGTAATTGTAAAGAATTCTTAACAAATTTCATAAATAAGTATATTACATTATTGGACAATATAACTGAAATAGTGCCAGCTGGCCACCATGTCTTGAGAGGTTTCATCTGACAGTTGAACTGACAGTACTTTGGGTGCATTGCATAAACATGTGTTTTCCTTTTGCCGGTAAATGTTTGTTGGCACTCAGCAAATCTTTAAAAACTTTTCACAGTTAGGAGAAAAAGTGCTAAGGAATTCATTCAAGGTTTGGATATATTGAAAGCTTCCAAATCAGAAGTCGCTCTTTCCACGTTAACGAAAGATGATCTTAGTTATACCAGTCGATATTGACATTACTAACCCTTTGACCCCCAAGGACTTACATACATGCCCTGAGTGGTCATGCTCTTTGTACCACTTGTGACATCATCAATTTATATGTCACCAGATATTCTTGATAAGCAGATGGTAGAGCTGGGATAGATCTATCTGCACATTTTGTTGCACAACACCTGCAATAAGCTTTTTATTTCTTAAGGCTCAACTCAGACTCCTTTAACATTGTTCAGTGATGTCATTTTAAAGCTAAAGACATTATTCCAGATTGATGCATTGACTGACCGGACATTGTGAAATCAGCAATCTTTGATCTTACACTGTAACACTGTGTTCCACAGAAACTTCAAAAAACAAACTTCGAAGTTCAGAGAAATTGTGCAAACACAGGTAAAATTTCACAATCAGTTTCATTTCACCAGTACTTTCAGGTGTTTCAAATGAACTTCAAAATTTGTTTTCAACATGTTGTTTTAACAAATGATTTCCCTCAAGAAGATATTTAAAACAGTCATCCAGAAGTTTGCAATACAGTGTAAATAATCTTGGTACAAAGTTTTTGTCTCCTTGTTATTCAAACTTGCGGCAGATTCCTTCTCAATTATCAACTATTGCTGCACATTATATTAGAACCTGTTTAGAGCAGACACACTGGGTGCTTACCATTTAGCAAAAAAATCCGCCAATTTCAGTTGAAGTCAAATGGAACAGTAATTTTCCAGAAAATCCATTTGGAATAATTTTGTAGACTACCTCCAGAGGTAGTCCTCTTTTTCCATTCGGAACGGAATTGTGGAAATTTCCTTACCATTTGGTAAATTTTCCAGTTTCCAGCCTCTCATCAACCGAAAACAACCAGAAATTGAATTGCAAATGGTAAGCACCATCTTGTTCGGTTGGTTTGCTGATTTTGGAAAAACCCTTACCATTAATTCAACGGTCATCCCAACCAGTTCATTCTGACAAATGGTCAACACCCCCTGTATTAAGTGGACATTAGTAAGTGTCCCAAGGGTGCCTGATTAATACAGGTCTCACTGTATGACATTTAAAGCAAAAAATAATTTGTGTTTCAAAACTTTGTTTTTTACATGAGTTTCAGTTTCACTGTGAAATGAACATTTGTGAACACTTTTAGGCAACCAAATTTTTCCATCTGATCACTGAAGAAATGTTCAGTTGCCATTTGGTGCCTGTCAAAACACTAAATGTTTGCCAATCCAATTTGTTTTTAACCCCTTGAGTGCCTGACCACTACGTATGCTGTGTGCCACACCATTTTTCTAGTAAGAACCTTCTCATGCCATAAGCTTTTTCATTTGAACTACGAACATGTGCACATTTTCTGAAAGGTCATAAATGTGTCTCTTCAATGCAGTTAATTTCACCACGGTTGACGTAAATTTGATATCCATATGATGTCAAAGTCGTATGGATATTTGGATATGTCAAAAAACCTCAATGAGCTGTGACATTTGGAAAAAAGTTCTGTATGGCACGGACTGACAGTCAAGGTTTTCAAAACACTTGATGATTGGCAGTCTGAATTTTTTAAATTCTTGTAAATCAAAAGAACTTGGCTGTGGTTCATACAAGTTTGATGACCTTTTATTCAAGGACTTTTCCAGGACTTTTCAAGGACTTTTCACAATGTTCAAGGAGTCCGTTTCCACAGGCACAATTATCACATTTCTCCCCAGTCACTCCAAAAAAGCTGAATTTCCATTTCCACATGATACAAAACCGAATGAGGATAATATCACTGGCTGTTCACCTCCAATTCTACTGTTGTTTTTGTGCCTTTCACTTTTCATGTGTAATTTCAATGCAGACTCTCCCAAGTTTGAAATGTTGATCATTCGATCACAGCATTTGCAGAAGGCCTTTTTCCTGTCAGCTTTAAACGCAGTCAACCAGCCAGGTGTCTGGAAAACCCGAATAGCGAATATTCCTGAATAGTGCAAATAGTCTCAAATAGTGCGAATAGTGGCGAACAGTCCCGAAAAGTGACAAATAGTGGTCAATAGTCACTGCTTTGGACCTAATGTCCTGTGTTAATTAATTATCCAAATAAGCAACAGAATTTCAGTGAATTTATTACCTTTTCTTCTCCAGACTCAGGCTAGGGCTGTCCATCACTGACATTAAGAAAACAGAAAACACAAGGATGACCTAATAAAGACGAATTAACGCTTTTGCAGCAGTTAAAACAGAAGTAATTACATTCAGAAACTCTTTTTGTCCTGATAAGCGTCTGTGCTTTTTAGCGAGAAAATCCCATCCTACATTGCTGTGAGGTTGACTGCGAGATACTGGGTAACCTATTTGCCACTATTTGCCACTATTCGAGACTGCTCCACACTATTCGCACTAATCGAGACTTCATACTATTCGCTATTCGGGACTATTTGCTGTTCACGACTATTCACTATTCTGGTTTTCCAGACACCCCAACCAACCTTTGTACTTGGAATTAAGTTCCCACTGTCGATTATAAAAGCGGTTTCCTCTTTGACCTTTTGAATTCATTGAAGACACAATAAACAGGACTAGAGTCAAATAAATTTCACACTTCAAGCTACATTTCCCTGGTGGTTTTATTTGCTTAGACGGGGCCTACACAATACACCTGGGAAACCCCATTGAAGGTGCAGTTACTTATATGCTTTGAATGAGAAACACTGAATTGTCCTGCTATTAAAGGCTTCGCCATTTTGAGACAATAACTGAGTTTCTCAACTGATGTTAGATGTTATACGCAATCTTTTTAATCTTTTGATGTCAAAACGAACTTATTTTGCTGTATTCTCAAGTATTCGAGGCTTTTTCATAAAATTCAAGCACTGCTTCTTCAACTTCAAGGAGTTTTCAAGGAGAAAATCATTTTCAAGGAGTTTTCAAGGACCTAGCAGTTTTTCAAGGAGTATTCCAGGCATGTGCCAACCATGTTGGCCAATCCAAGCAGTGATACCATATGTCGATTAAGAATCTGACATAAACTGACATCAAAGTTTTCAGAAACCTTTCATATGATATAATATTTCTTATGCATGAGAAAGAAACATGAAAAGTTTGTGAAAATCATGTGAAAAACATATGAAAATTGCCCTAGTTTTATTGCTTTGTCACTTTGTTTTCATTTATTTACTTCCAGTAGTGAAAGTTGGGAAGTTAGTCATTTTACCAGATATGACTCACACTCCTGGCCATGTTTAACCCCTTCACTGCTACAAGGACGTACTGAGTCTGTCTCAGATTACACACATGCTACAAGGACGTACTCAGTACGTCCTAAAGTATCGCATTTACAAGTATGAAAACTTAAGCACACTGTGAAAACAATGAAACCGCATATAATTAAACATATAAGGGCCTGGTAACAAAGAATACATTTGGTGAGAAATGTATGATGTTTGAATCTTCACTTTGTGCCACACATTATTTGTCATATCAAGTCAATGCCAGCCGCCATCTTGGTTGTGCCACAAGTATCTTTTCGAGTGTCTAGCAAGAGTTCTCTTGCTAGTTATGAGTAGATTTACAGTCAATGATGTCCTGGAAAGCATCAGGGATGTTTCTGACGACAAAGTAGATATTTCTGACTTGGAAGATGGTGGTGACGATGACTACATGTCTGAGATTATTAACTGACATTTTTCATCAACAAAATGTACAAATAATGTAAAGAATGGTTAGTTTCCTTCAAACAATTGATTTCTGAAACTCAGGCATTTTTATAGGCTTGATTACCAGCTGCTGTTCAGGAGAGGAGCCCGCACTCCTCCCCCGAACTCACGGCTGGACTCGTGGACTTGGCATTGTTAATTTCAACCAATAAGAAATCTGCCTGCCAGAATCGAGCAGGCTGCATAAATTAGCTTTCTCGCAGTAGCAAAGAAGTCGTGCAATATGAAGTACCATCACATTAGTGGGACATTTAACCAAATACCATCAACTGATGAAATCTTGCCTGATCTAAACCATAGTAGCCTGTGTTGCAGCCAGACGTGTCATAAAATCCCTGATATAGTCCGGCAGTTTAGACTGTCTACGACACAGGCTAAAGCATAGTGGCATATACAACACGGAAAATAGTCAGCAGACTTATGCGTTAGAATCTATATTTGAATTATGTGGTGCCAGAATGTCAGATAACGAACAAAGAGAGGGATAAATGCAAACATTGATCTCAAGAAACAAAGCACTCAGTCAAAGTGATGCGTACGATAGTCTTCTTGACGGGAAGTGACACCAGTCTCTGGCGAAGCCAGTCCAAAATAAATTTTTAAATGAGCCAAAGCAATCCGAACTAGCAAAACATAAACATGGTGTCAACACCACACATGTACACACCATACGACTTATGTGTGACCTTTGACATGACAGTTGCTACACCATAGTCGAACAGCTCTGCTCTACTTTTTTTAAAAAAAAGTCTTCTATATAACACAGCATGTAACTGCATGTATTCCGCAACAATGTGAAACAAAAAAGGTCAGAAGGCCAAAATTAAAAGAGGAAGTGGCGAAAATACCACAAATTTTACAAGCCATAGGCGTCATGTGGGCCTGCCTATGATTGTCATCAGATGACATTTCCGGCCACCTGAAGCGCCACATTAATTTAATTATGAATTTACGTCTCAGACATGCTTTGCCACTCACGCATCCAGCCATCTCTTCTCAGGGAACGTAGACCGGACTTGAGAAAGAGGCGGAAATCGAACCTAGCATTTTTAAAAACACATTATTATATGGCCTGTGATTGTAACAGATGTAATGTGCGCTCTGATTGCAGGGCATTACAATTTTTCCCGTAATGCCCACACAAAAACAAATCAAAAAAACAAATCAAAAAAACAAATCAAAAAAACAAATCAAAAAAACATATAATAAACAACTTATTCACCTCAAATGTTCGGTCTTTACAGGAAAATCTCAAACCTTGGCCTTGCCGTATTGACTGAGCGATATATAGCAAGTTCAATGTGGCAAGGTATAAAGACCGAATGTTCGAGGTTAATAAGAAGTCAATAATTTAATTTAAAAAATCGAGAAAATCCCATTTTAGGCCCGCAAAGGGGTGAAAACATGACCCGCAGCGAATGGGTTAACTTAAGCTAAAAACAAACATCTCAGGTGCTCTTTCCAACCACTTCGATAGATTTTCGTGATACAGGCAATATAGGAATAAATAGGCTTACTAAAGTAAACGTAACAACGAAGACAGCAATTCGTAATTTAGAGGGAAAAAAGTTATGCTCACGTACGCCGACTTATCAACGACTACACACTACAGTATCTCCTTAACTGTTGTTGTGCCAGACGGCAAAGACCACGGTCAGTTTAACAACAGAAGGTAAACCGAGGCACTCACCTTAGCCATTTGCTTTCATTTTCGCTGTTTATAGTCATCATAAACACCCTAAATAAGCTTACCAAGAAAAAGAATTTAACCATGGACGTGCATTGCCACGCTGATTGCCTCGGTGGTAAACTTTTTTTCTGGCTACGGGCCTGGGGTCCGTTTCTCGAAAACCCCGAAACTTTTCAGGCCCGCAAAGCCATTTTTAATTAATATCTAACAACAGAGAGGTGTATTCGCCTGAAACTTCTTGTATGAAGAAACCCTCTGTTCAATTTAAGAATATGTGATTAAACAGCTCTTCAATCATGTGGTTTGAGATTTTGCTGCGGCTTACCGGGTGCGAAAACATTTCGGGACCTTCGAGAAACGGACCTGAAAAGGCTTTCTTAAATGGATAGGAGATCGATTCAACTCGTTGAGGATACAGCTATGGAGAACACCCTTACCAGAATTAGAAACTTCAGAGAAAGACGATCAAATCGCTCTTTGTAGTTCTTCTGGCTACAGGAAAAGTCCAACCTTATCGGCAACCACGTAAAACGTTTGTGTTCCCGAGACAGACACGACAGGACAGCGGGTATTAGTATTGAGCTCACTGCACCAATCAAAGAGAACATTATATAAGGGAGCTTATGGGTAGTCAATTGTATTGATAAGAAACATACTTTGATTGGTCCATTGTTATTTGCGGAAACTTGAGAAACACGAGAGCAGGAGAGCACGTGAACCCTGACACGTCTTGAGCAATCTCGTTCCCAGGGTCCTCTCTAGATACCAAGCAAATCAAAGTTGCCCCTAGGAGCTCTAGCCTAGCCATTCAACTTGGAAAATGGACCGGTTGTAAACAGGGACAATTTTGATGCCACTGAACTGACTTTTTAATGCCATACATCATTTATATGTCGAGCCAGTAACATAAACAAGACGAGTTTGATTGTTCAAAACCCCAAACCAGGAGCCATAATCGATTACGGCTCCTGTCAAAACCAAGTTATGGTTTATTACAAATATACAGGAAGATTGTTATTATATGTTGGCTCTATTTCAGAGTCATAGTCATGTAGTTGGATCAAAACAAGTGGACTGCTTTTAGATCAAAGCAGAAGCATTTAAACTCTCAGGCATCTGATCAAAGTTAATTGGATGTATAAACAAGCACCTAGACTTTCTCAAAGCCCGTTTCTGCTAGATTAGATAATTAGGTGGTCCGGCGGGAAACTAGCCTGCAGAACAGGCGTAATTTTTTTGCGTATTTTAGGCGAACAGAGGCGAAAGCGAGGCGAGCGCGAAGTACGAGTCGCGTGCGAGGGAAAGAGCGCGAAAAAAATAACGCCTGTACGTATACCATTGTTCAAGGGCTGTTCCCAAGGGCTGTTCCAAAAACGCGGAGTGCGAAGTGCGGAGTGCGGAGTCTAAACATAAAATCCAAAAAAAATTAAAGAAAAATTAATAGAAAGAAATTAACAAAAAATAGAAATAAAAAATTTAACAGTGAACTAAAAGGATGCCCGTGTTTGCGCAAAGAACTCTGGGATCGTCAGGGGGCAAACATTGCAAGTCGCTAGAAGGAAATTTACGGCGAAAAGTTGTTTCGACGCCCAAGAACATGGTTTTGGGAAGATATCAACGCTTTTTCGCCGTTGTTTTATCGCAAATGTATTTTGGCAATGTTGATACATGGAAAATGTAAGTTTTTGTTTGAATAACTGTGAAATAAGTGGTAAAATTTACCGATAAACTCCTTTTTGCTTGCGTGAGGTTTGTTGTGAAACTTACATTGAAGAGAATATTGAAAATCTCAATACGCGCCTGATCTCGAGAGGCTACCCGGAGCAAATGGTAGAAAAAACCCTCCCAGAAGTTAAATATAAAGACAGAAAAGAAGCTCTAAAGCAGAAATCGAAAATTGCAGAAGGAACTACTACCCTTTGAGTCGGACAATTTGACTCAACCGTCGATACTAAACTTTGGAAAGCATAATCACCCACAAATGGCACTTTTAAATACAAATATTCAGAGGTATATTCAAGGAGCCACCCTTGATCTGTTATAGAAAAATCACTGAAATATGTGCTTGTAAAAGCAAAACAAAGGATTTGAGCAACACAGTAGCCACACAGCATGAGTCGCGCCATAGGCGACCCGAACTCTCAATGTTATCCTTTTTTTTTCACTTTTATGCGAACGTTCAGCCTAACGTGACGTATGGCATATACTATTACACAACGACCGAATTTGACTACACGAAACGTGACTCTGGCCTTGCAGTATATGAAGGGCTTTGCTTGGAAAGTCAATTATTCTTATATTTTGTGAATAAAATCTACTTACCCTGCTACTGTGTTGTATTCTTTGTTGTTTGCCAGCTCCTCAGGCTGATCTAACGCGATTTCGGCGAGTTTTCGTTCTGTGGGTTTCCACTACTAAAAGAAAGACAAGGCCGGACACTGATTTCCGGAGTGCCCGCCGCTCGAAGCGAATAAATCCACTGAAAATAACCCTACCGGCTCAATTCCTCCGTAGAATCGAAGAAGAGATGTTGAAGTTCCATGTCAGTTCACTCGCTACGCGATTCCGTCCACAACGCCTTCGCAACGATACATTTATTTCGAGATTGCTTCGCTCGCAAATTCGAAAACAGCCGCTTCACAAAAGTTAGGACACTTTCGCGGTGTTGGGTAACTATAATTAGCCCGACCTGACCGGGGGTAGTCAGCAACGATTTGTCAACAGTCAAACCAAAATGCTCCCCGGGTACTCTCGTGCTTTATTTGTCAAACCCATAGAGGGAGTGCCCGGTTACCCGAACAAGGTGTCTCCCAACACGATCGGTTTTTTCCGATACTTCAGATGCCTTCCAGGTTCAGCATACGTGTGACAGTTTGGCACTTTACGTTCTGACATCTAAAATGATCCACACTAATGTTTAAGATAAGATCCCTCTAATCCCTCTAGACATTCAGATCAAACTTGCTTTCACCAAAGAAATGCTTGTTGCAAAATTACTTCTATATAATGCTGTAAGGGAAATGACCAAAAAATAATATCGAAGTCCTTTACTAATACATATCGGCCTCTACATTGCTAGCCCAATAATGATTGTCATTTCAACAAAAACAACTCACTTTACATGTTTACCCCGATTTAGTAGTTTAAAATTCTTTCTAATGATTTTTTTTTGAAAAATAAAGGGTTGTGAAAGCTCCCTGAAAGGGAGCTGGTTTAGTATTGATCAGTAAAACCAAGTTTACCTCATTCA
>NW_028301563.1:22007500-22010000 GCF_042242905.1 Orbicella faveolata
GCCTTTGAAATGTAAACGTGATCTGATACAAAAAGGAAGAGCCTGTTTTGTAAAAAGTCAAAGTAATAAGATTTATTTTTTTTGTATGATGAGACTAAAATGAAATTTTTAAGTTTGGTGTATGACACTTTTGATAACAGCTCCGTAACTGTTGTTCGTTTTTACACTTGGCCAATATATAATCAACTACAAATATTGGTGACGAAATAAAATCGTCACTAAAACGTATATTTCCAGTTGCTTAAATTGGAAAATTTACTGCGATGATCATTTTTCACTTTCAGGCAGTGAGAATGTCGTCAGTTCTCCTTCCCATGCATCTACTTCCTTTGTCAGATTGTGTAATGCACCTAGTTGAGCCTCTACTTCATGTGTTCCACTAGCAGCATGTGATGAGATTGACGATGAAGAACTACCATAGTTTGGAGCAGCAGTCTCACTGTTAACCACAGATCAAAAAGTGACAAGAATAGCCGCTGTATTTCCTGGTATTCCCTAGCCTGTCATTGGAAGTGCTCTTCATCCTCATGGCAGCACTGAGAGGGCTGTAAACTCCCTTCTCAGCTACAGAATGTCTGAAGGAGAAATTGATCCTGTAGCCAACTCAGTGTCTGGGAGGAAAATTGCTGATCAGATGACAGAGGATGCAGAGACAGTAGAGAAAACTGTACCCAGGTATTTGAGAGGTTGAGAAAAAAAATGCTTCCAAGAGGGATGAGAGAAAAATTAAAAATAGATCCTGAAGATCAAGATATGGATGTCTACTCCTATTACAAGAGTGCAGATTTTGATGCTGTAGTACCAATATCTGAGTTTGTTAAAGACCAACTTGCTGTTGATGCCGTGGGTGTTCTGAGACAAGTGTTTGGTGAAGTCTTCATGTTGCTGTGCAACAATGAAGGCATCAAACACATATTTACAGGAGAGCCGTACAGAAAAGTGCCAGTGTTCAGCAGTGAGCTTGTAGTAAATGACTTCTTTGAGATCTTAGGGAAAATGATTTCCCATAGTCTTGAACAAGGTGGCCCTGGTTTTCACTACTTGTCACCATCCATTTACTGGTACCACCATTCTTCACTTTCATCTACAACTGCAGTTCAAATATGAATTATTTCATGTATACTTCACATCATTTCACTCCTCACGGGAAGATATGAACTCAATTAATTGACCTCGCTCCCGATGTGTGGCTTCATAGATCAGTTGGTAGAGCATCGCGCCGGTATCACGGAGGTCACGGGATCAAATCCTGTTGAGGCCCTGATTTTTTTCAGGCTTCCTCTTTCCAATTGCTTAACTTGGAAAATTTACTGCGATGATCATTCTTCACTTTAATCATACATAATGTTTATGAAAATCAGGCAAAGAATAATCAGTGTCTGATATGCAGTTCATGGGAAATATTTTATTGATTTCCTGTTTTTTAGAAATGATTATTAAAAATTTAATACTGCTATTGCATATTCTGTTAAATGGGAGGTTTCATCGTAATAATAATAAAGTTTTTTTGAGTTGTTTAACCCCACTCATGAAGGGCAGCTCTTGCTCATCATGTAAAGTTCTCAGTAATACAAACCTTTGATAAATACTTAATTGCACCTCAGAGTGTTTTTTGACTTATAGATGATCAATTTACATTGCAGCCTGACAATAAGCTTGACGTACTCCAGTCACTCATGCTTCATGATATTCTTGTGAAAAGGAAGTCTATACTTGATCAGTTAAGAAAAGGTCTCTCCACCCTTAGTGTTTTGGCAGAGATTGAATATAATTCCTCGGCGTTATTTGAAGAATTTTTTGTACACCAGGGTGGCCTTAGCAATGATTTTGTGCTAAACTGCTTACATTTTTAAGATTCATGCAAGCAGAATGTAATTGGTGACCGAGTTTACCAAATGCTTCAGACTTTTGTAAAAAATCTATCTGTAGAGGAATTGAAGAATTTTCTTACGTTTGTCACTGGAACATCTGAAGTTTCAATGTCCACCTTGCCACAGTGCGTATCAGTATCTTGCTATAGTGGTGATTCCATTTTCGCCTCACCATGTTTACTTGAATTAAAGCTGCCAAACCATTTACCCATCTATACTTCTTTTCATTTCGGCTATGAGGACAGTTATTGAAGGCTCATCATTCACAACAGCTTGATCATTAATATTAAATGTTGCTAATGTGAATCATTAGTATAGAAAGACACCGATACAACTTTTAAGGTGTAGCCTTGTTCATGTGCTGGCTGTGGGGAAATGAGTCAAATGTTTTAGTCAGCAGATATTGAAATTATGTGAATGAGAAAGACTGTGCTTTCAGGTGCAAGACCATCTGGACACTCTGAAGAAGTGTAAAGGTAGTCTAGCACCTGAAAGCACAGTCTTTCTTTCTTTCAAGTACTTTCAGCTGTTCCGCTGAATAATAGTTTTGTTTACTTGTTGCACTACCTTTAGAAAGGTGATGTTGATAACTTAAAAAAGCCAATATGTGCATGTTTTACTGCTGGCAA